>NC_091957.1:55673870-55763870 GCF_031021105.1 Erythrolamprus reginae
ATGTAGCCATAAAAAATTCCTTCTAGATTGTCAAGGTCATCCTTTGTCTTCGCACTCCTGCACCTGCGCGGAAAGAGATGAGAATTGTTGTTGTTGTTGTTGTTGTTATTATTATTATTATTATTATTATTATTATTATTATTATTATTTATTAGATTTGTATGCTGCCCCTCTCCGAAGACTCGGAGCGGCTGTTGCCAAGTTGATAGGTGAAGATTGGTCAACATGATGGACTTGGGTGCTTGGGGACAAGGTCTTGAACTTTCAACTGGGTGAAGAAACCCCTGTGACTTCAGACTCGACTTTTTCTCAGATACGCCAACATGGCTCTTCTAATGAATTGAAACTTTGCGGAATACTTTGCCTCGGACTCTGATTTAATTTCCGATGCTATTCGGAACCCTGACACACACGTATTTTATTTTATTTTCAGTTTTCATACCATTGGGCAATATAGCATTGTAGGCTTTCACGATCCATTAACATCACTGCTCGGTCAAAGATTGCAATCTAGGGATGTGTTTTACTGTCCAAAGGTTGCTCTCCTTGGCCGAACTAGTTTTCCTCTTTATTATATATCTTTAACCCTCCCGGTTTTAGAAGCGTTGGTTTGTGAGCTGCAGTGGGGAATAAAAAGGAGAAAAATCTTATTGCAGGAAGGAAGCCCAGTTGCTTAAGATTAGATCTGTTTGAAGTTTGTTTACAGTCCAAGACCAATCATTTAAAATACATGAAATGGAGCATGTGTGGGAGGAAGAACCAGGATACGAGCCTTTGAATTGATGCCTTTGAATTTCAGTGTAGGAGAAACTCCTGAGAATATCATTGAGGGACAAGAACACACAACCCAAGGGATCGTCAAACTAATGAACTCAGAGTTCTCCCTCGAGGGTCAATTTATGACCAGGCTCAAATTATCTGACTTTGGATACATAATGCAAGGAATCAGTTCCCTGGAATACAGTGGTACCTCTACTTGCGAACCTAATTCGTTCCATGACCAGGTTCTTAAGTAGAAAAGTTTGTAAGTATAGGAATCTTGTAAAAGCAAATAATATGTGCGATTGCGGAAATCACAGGGAGGGTGGAGGCCCTGTTTCCTCCCAGGAGATTCCTAGAAAGGCCCCACAGAGGCTTCTCCCTGCCTTTTCCAGCCCTGTTTCCTGCCAAGAGATTCCTAGAGAGGCCCAACCGAGGCTTCTCCCCACTTTTCTGGCCCTGTTTCCTCCCAGGAGATTTCTAGAGAGCCCCCATGGAGGCTTCTCCCTGCCTTTTTCGGTTACAGTTTTAGAGGCTTGGGTTTGTAAGTAGAAAATGGTTCTTGAGAAAAGGCAAAAAAAAATCTTGAACACCTGGTTCTTATCTAGAAAAGTTTGTAAGTAGAGGTGTTTGTAGGTAGTTACCACTGTAGTTTCTAAGACTTAGAAAGATGGAAGCAAAGAGAAGACGATGATCAATGTCTATGGGTATTCTCAATAATCCAGCTCATAGTTATCCCAAAGGTACTTTTTTTTTGAGAAGCATTCACTGGCTGGGGAATTCTGGGAGTTGAAGTCCAAATATCTTCAAGTTGCCAAGGTTTGGAAACACTGCTCTGTACAGCGGGGTCACAATCTCCCTCTTCCTGCTTGTGATACCTCTAGCTATTCAGCTAAGCATTCTTCTCGCTTTCCCTACCACCTGACTGCACTGTTCACCCATTTTGAGACTCTCAGAAATATAATTAATAAATAAAATAAATAAACCTGGAAATAAGGAGTAATTTTCTCACAGTTAGGACCATCAACCGATGGAACAGTAGTTGCCCTTGGACGTTACTGGAGGCTTTCAAGAAAAGACTGGACTGCCCTCTGTCAGAAATGGTTGGCTGGGGGATGGACTAGGTACACACACACACAAACACACTAACACACACACACATAGAATCCCCAGGAAGGGATACCTGGGTTGCTAAAGTGGCTTGCAATTCCTTTCTCTGTAACTGGAATGAAAAGATAGAGGATCTTTCTCCCTCCAGAAATCAGAATGGGCAGAGCTTGTGTGTTGCGTGTGTGTTGGTGTCAAAGTCTCACGCTGTTGACTGGAGCATCCAAGGGTTGAAATGGATGAGGGCATCTTTGGCCTCGGCGAAGGGCTGCCGCGATACAAACCCAAGGAATTAGGGAACGAAAGATACAAGGGGACCAGGGATGCTTTTAGCGGCCTGCTGCTGTTGTTTTAATTCTTCCGCCAGCAACAAAGAAACAAGGAAGCGAGAAGAGATGAGAACCAGCTCAGTGGAAGCGTCTCCATCTGGGATCCCTGCTGCTCTCGCTGCTGCTGTGGTGCAGATATGAAAGACCCGTTTCCCCCACACTGCTAAATTGTCTTCCCTGTCCTGGAGATAGACAGGCTTATCTTCCCCATGCAGACAAGAGCCTTCCACCAGTCCAGGAATTCTCCCTCTTGCAATTACGTCTGAACTGTTGAATGGAGAGGCCCCTTGACCTCGCAATGCACCGGGTCTGTTTGTTGGAGTAGAGAATCAGAACGCAGGAGGGCGGAGGGGGTTTTGTGGTTCTCTCCTCATCATCCTCCTCTCCCATTTTCTCTCCTCTCCTCTCCTCTTTCCTCCCCTCCACTCTTCTCTTCCTCCTCCTTACCTCCTTTTCCTCTCCCTTCCCTCCTCTCTTCCTCTCCACTCTTCTCTTCCTCCTCCTTACCTCCTTTTCCTCTCCCTTCCCTCCTCTCTTCCTCTCCACTCTTCTCTTCCTCCTCCTTACCTCCTTTTCCTCTCCCTTCCCTCCTCTCTTCCTCTCCACTCTTCTCTTCCTCCTCCTTACCTCCTTTTCCTCTCCCTTCCCTCCTCTCTTCCTCTCCACTCTTCTCTTCCTCCTCCTTACCTCCTTTTCCTCTCCCTTCCCTCCTCTCTTCCTCTCCACTCTTCTCTTCCTCCTCCTTACCTCCTTTTCCTCTCCCTTCCCTCCTCTCTTCCTCTCCACTCTTCTCTTCCTCCTCCTTTTTCTCCTCCTCCTGCTTTCTCCTCTCTTCCCCTTCCTCCTCCTTCCCTCCTCTCCTCTCTTCTCCACCACCACCCCTTTCCTCTCTTCCACTCCACTCTTCTCTTCCTCCTGGTGAGATTCGAACTGCCAAACTGCAGTCAGTCAGCAGAAGTATCATGCAGTACTGCACTCTAACCACTGCGCCACCATGGCTCATAATCTGTAAATCACACTTTTGACTCTGATAAGAAATCAACAACCTGCCCTGGCATCGTTGGCAGATATATACTGTCACCTTTACAACCAGGCCGTTGTTTGATTAGACCTTGTCAAATGCTTTTGGAAATAAATCATCCATCATTCTCACCATGCTTGCCTGTAAGGAAACTGTTCCCTCCCCAAAAAAGACCCCACAATGTGGTGGTTGCAAAGAGGAACCTCTAAGGAAATACGTGCGCACAATGTTAATGTTTGCGGTACGATCGGGGATGAGTTCAGGGTCTCTCCCATTGCATTTCTCGAAGGTAACGATGGATGACAATTTTAGTTACTAAGTAACAAAGTTCTGAGTAACCTATAAAAAGACCTAATCCCGTACAATAACAATAACAACAGTTGCGATTAAATTATGCTCGCGTCTTCGGTCTCTGTATAACTCTACACACCTTTGTTCTGCTCAACAAAGAGAATATGGATCGTATTGTGATGCTTTGGTGGGAACAAGGCCAGAATACGAATAAAAACAAAGAAATGATTTTTTTTTCCCCTGTAAAGTTATGGCATTGAAGCCCATCTCTTCTGTTTCTGAATTTCTTCTCAGAGCAAGGAGTGTAATAACATAGATAAAACATATTTTTAAAAAGAAAAAGTAATGGATTCATCTTAATCATTACAAGCTTCGCCTGGTGCACCAGTTGCGGCCCTATTTGGACAGGGAGTCATTGCTCACAGTCTCTCATGCCCTCATCACCTCGAGGTTCGATTACTGCAATGCTCTCTATATGGGGCTACCTTTCAAAAGTGTTTGGAAACTTCAGATCGTGCAGAATGCGGCCGCGAGAGCCATTGTGGGGCTTCCTAGATTCGCCCACGTGTCTACAACACTCTGTGGCCTGCATTGGCTGCCGATCAATTTTCGGTCACAATTCAAAGTGTTTGTTATGACCTTTAAAACCCTACATGGCATTGGACCAGAGTACCTCCGGAACCACCTGCTACCACACAAATCCCAGCGACCAATAAGGTCCCACAGAGTTGGCCTTCTCCGGGTCCCGTCGACTAAATAATGTCATCTGGCGGGTCCCAGGGGAAGAGCCTTCTCTGTGGCGGCCCCGGCCCTCTGGAATCAACTCCCCCCAGAGATTAGAACTGCTCCCACCCTCCTTGTCTTTCGTAAACTACTCAAGACCCACCTATACTGTCAGGCATGGGGGATTTGAGACATCTTTCCCGCAGGCTCCTTATAATTTATGTTTGGTATGTATGTGTTGTCTGGTTTTAATATGATAGGGTTTTAGTAATTTAGTTTAATATTAGATTTGTACCACTATAATATTGTTTTTATCATTCTTGCGAACCGCCCCGAGTCTTCAGAGAGGGGCGGCATACAAATCTAATAAATTATTATTATTAAATTATTAATTGTTCATTACATTTATAATTTTATTATTGTTTTTATTTACAGAATAAGAGTTGGAAGGGACCTTAGAGGTCTTCTAGTCCAACCTCCTGCTTAGGTAGATAACCCTAAACCCAGTGAAGGGCTGCAAAAAATTTGACTACCACGCTGTGGGTGTGGCTTATTTTATGGGTGTGGCTTGACGACCGTGTGACCGAGGGGTGGCTTAAAGGCCATGTGACTGGCTTAAAAGTGGCCAACTTGATGTCACTCATGTCAAGGGTTTGGGTTAGGGTGCCTGGCCTCTGCTTGCCTCAAAAAGATACAATTTCCCCATCTATTTACTATTACTGAAATATACTATTTAATTCTATGTATATATGCCAAGGTTGGCTCAGCCATCCATCCTTCCGAGGTCAGTAAAATGAGGATCCAGATTATTGGGTGTAATGTGCTGACTCTGTAAACTACTTAGAGAGTGGTGTAACACACTATGAAGCGGTAGATAAGTGCTACTGCTATTCACTAACTATATCTCCAAAGACAATTCTTGATAGTATGTTGATCTAATAAGGAAGGATGAAATAAACATAAGGTTATCCAAATGAGTTGCCTTCAGAGATTGTGGGAGCTTCACTAATGACAACATTAGATTTTATTTATTTTTATTTATTTATTTATTTTGTCCAATACACAATGAGGGTTTTGGTGGGTATATATCTATATACACATAGTAAAATACATGATGAAGGTTATAGAGGAGATACTCATAGTAAAATATATCTAAGAAATAATAGAAGAGAAGATATAGGAATAGAACATATCAATGAAAGAATAGAAGAGGAGATATAGGAATAGAAGAAAGGTATAGGAGATATAGGAGAGCAATAGGACAGGGGACGGAAGGCACTCTAGTGCACTTGTACTCGTCCCTTACTGACCTCTTAGGAATCTAGAGAGGTCAACCATAGATAATCTAAGGGTAAAGTGTTGGGGGCTTGGGGATGACACTATGGAGTCCGGTAATGTGTTCCACGCTTCGACAACTCGGTTACTGAAGTCATATTTTTACAGTCAGGTTTGGAGCGGTTAATATTAAGTTTAAATTTGTTGTCTGCTCTTGTGTTGTTGTGGTTGAAGCTGAAGTAGTCGCCAACAGGCAGGACGTTGAAGCATATGATCTTGTGGGCAATACTCAGATCTTGTTTAAGGCGTCTTAGTTCTAAGCTTTCTAGGCCCAGGATGATGAAGGAACTGGGCATGGCTAGCCTAGTGAAGAGAAAGTCAACAAGTGTCATTATAGCAGTCTTCCAATATTTGAGGGGCTGCTACAGAGGGGAGGGGGTTAAGCTATTTTCCAGGCCATCCAAAGGCCAGACAAGGAATAATGGATGGACACTGATCAAGGAGAGATTCAACCTAGAAATAAGGAGGGATTTTCTGACGATGAGAACTATCAACCCATGAAGCAGAAGTTGCCTTCAGAAGTTGTGGGAGCTTCATCACTTTCAAGCTTTCAAGAAGAGATTGTCAGAAGTGGTGTAGGATCTCCTGCTTGGGCGGGAGGTTGTTCTGCCGGGCTCTCTGATAGGAGCCTCCTGAAAATTCAAGGATACAAATTTCAGACACACACATGTTTGAAAATTCAAAACAATGTTCTTTATCACAAAAGTCAAAATAAACTAAGCACTCTTTTTGTATTGCAAAGAGCAATCTTCCCAAAACAACCGGGTAGTCTGTACAATTTCCCTTAAGCAGTCATTAAGTACTTAGCCAGCAGCTGTGGAGAAACTTCAAACCCCTTCTTCTTCCAACAAAGGGACACACACACACACACTGCTCTGCTTTGGTTTCAAAGGCGTGAAAAAGCAACAAAGTCCAGCACACAAGATTCCTGACGAACTCCGATCAGATATTCTTCCACAACGGCCAAACCCACATGCTGCTATTTATAGC
The DNA here is from genome assembly GCF_031021105.1 of Erythrolamprus reginae. Lineage (NCBI taxonomy): Eukaryota > Metazoa > Chordata > Lepidosauria > Squamata > Dipsadidae > Erythrolamprus > Erythrolamprus reginae. The sequence goes on from NC_091957.1 coordinate 55,680,426, forward strand.
AGCAGCCCTAATTACTGGAGCCCCACCCAAACACAGGTGGCCTCCCTTATTTCCTGTAATATGTTCTTACTTGGTCTCTGCGACGCATAATTCTGCGCTTCGTGGCTCCAAATTGTCATCATCTGAAGCAATAGAAGATAAGGAAGATTGACTGCCTTGGCTGTGTGCCAAGCCCTCCTCTGCCGAGTCACTCCCACCTTCTTCTTCGTCCGAGGAAACTAAACTCTGATCTGATTCTGTCGGCAATAACACAGGCCTGTGACATGTTGACGTTTCCCCTGCATCCACCTCCCCATTCCCTGGGGCAGGAGCTGGGCCAGAGCCAACCACAACAAAAATGATGATCCAGATTATTGGGTGTAATGTGCTGACTCTGTAAACTACTTAGAAAGTGGTGTAACACACTATGAAGTGGTAGATAATTGCTACTGCTATTCACTAACTATATCTCAAAGACAATCTTGTTAGTATATTGATCTAGCAAGGAAGGATGAAATAAACATAAGGTTATCCAAATGAGTTGCCTTCAGAGATTGTGGGTGCTTCACTAATGACAACATTAGATGAATGGTTGCAGGAACTGGGCATGGCTAGCCTAGTGAAGAGAAAGTCAACAAGTGTCATTATAGCAGTCTTCCAATATTTGAGGGGCTGCTACAGAGGGGAGGGGGTTAAGCTATTTTCCAGGCCACCCAAAGGCCAGACAAGGAATAATGGATGGACACTGATCAAGGAGAGATTCAACCTAGAAATAAGGAGGGATTTTCTGACGATGAGAACCATCAACCCATGAAGCAGAAGTTGCCTTCAGAAGTTGTGGGAGCTTCATCACTTTCAAGCTTTCAAGAAGAGATGGTCAGAAGTGGTGTAGGATCTCCTGCTTGGACAGTGGGTTGGACTAGATGACCTACAAGGTCCCTTCAAATTCTGTGTATCTGTAATCTGAAATTATCAACAACATTCCAAGGACATGTCGGAGTCTGCATTGGGTTTGCCTCTTTCCTTATCTTTGCAATGTAGTAGGCCAAAGTTGTGCAAACTCCAGTTCTGTTTTTGCTCAGGGCTTCTCAGCAAGCAGCATTTTGTTGGTTGCCTGCCTAATAAACTGATGTTGTATCTTCAAAGTGATTTGGTTGCTTCAGGCGAGCTGGGTTTTGGCTACAACAATTGGCACAAAGAAGAATCGTTAGCAAACAACTGCCAAGTCAGTATCTTGTAGCAGAGCCGTTGTAAGTAGTGGGGGGTTTTGAGAGGGGGGGAGAGAGGGGATTGACATCCACTTGAGTTCCCAGAGGCTTCGTTGGCTTTTAATTAATCTGATTATTCTTAACAGATTTTCTAAATACAAGAAATTGGAGGTGGCACTTGACTTGGAATTAACTCTCGCACTAATGAATACGACAAAGGCAAGATGTGATTGCAAAGGCAAATGTCGCTCAATGGGAATTAAGCAGAAAAATTGTCGAATTAGGAAAGGGTGGAGAGAGTCATAGGTGAAACGAAAGTTGATAATCTCTACTATTTTTCCAATCTGCAGAAAGTGTTCCTACTTAAAAGAGGGGTCACCTACCCCCGGGCTGGCCTGAACATGTTCTACTACAGGTTTGAAAGGAAACTACAACCATCTATCTCTACAACCCTGTTCTCAGACACACCAACAACAGCCAAGCCTTCCCATCCCGTTGTTCTGTCGGGCTCTCTGGTAGAATCCTCCCAAAAATTCACAGGTACAAATTTCAGACACACACACGTTTGAAAATTTAAAACAATGTTCTTTATAATGAAAATTCACTTAAACTAAGCCCTCTTTTGGGATAGCAAAGAGCACTCGTCTCCAAACAAACTGGTAATTGCTACAAGTCCCTTATCAGTTCTGTGATACTTAGCTTGCAGCTGTGAGGCAATTCACAGTCCTTCTTCTTTCACAAAGTGAAACACACTTTGCTCTGGTTTAGTTTCAAAGCAGGGAAAAATCAGCACACAAAAAGCCAAAGTCAGTAAAGCAATCACTAAAACACACCAAACGATCAGATAATCCTCCACAATGGCCAAACCCACAGGCTGCTATTTATAGCAGCCTCACTAATGACCACAGCCCCACCCAACCACAGGTGGCCTCATTTTCTTTGATCATAATCTCTCAGTTGTTGCTGCCTATGCATCGCTCTCCGCATGCGTGGCTGTATCATTAACTCTTGTTCTGAATCCAAGGAGGAGCTAGATAATTGATCTCCTTCTGAGCTGTCTGCCACACTCTCCTCCTCCCTGTCACTCATGTCTTCTTGGTCAGAGGAGCCTTCATCATCAGATTCCACCGGGGGCAAAACAGGCCTGTAACATGTTGATGTCTCCCCCACATCCACAGAAGTTGCCTTTGGAAGTTGTGGGAGCTTCATCACTGGAGACTGGACTGCCATCTATCAGAAACGGTGTAGGGTCTAATCTTGAGCAGGGGTTGGACTAGATGACCTACAAGGTCCCTTCCAACTCTGTTCATCTGTTAATGACCCACAAAAGGTTTAAAGTCTATCATAAAGTCTATGGACATCTGAGTCTATTCAAGGCTTATCTTTTTTTCCAAATTTATGATAACGGTATCATCAGCATGAACAGCTGGTCAAGTGTCTTGGAGAATCAATATGGCAATTACAATCAGAGAAGTGTTTAGCAGCTCCATTCTCTTGCTTGCCCAGATATATATATATATATCATTATATAGCATTGGACCATGCTTATATTACGGTGAACACCACATTGGGAAAACAGCAGGCGTCTATGCATTATTGTGATTCTGAAAATTGTGGCTTTGTTCCCAGAATGGGCCAATGAAGTGGTGTAAAGTGGGTAATGTACACTCCAAAAATGGCTCGGATGATCCACTCCAAGAGATATATTCGCAAATGATTCAGATGTTAAATTAATTGCAAGAAATCAACTAACCCCTTCCTTATTGTAAACTACAGACCAGAGGAGAAATTCCTTTGGTCTTCTCTGATCAAGGAAAAATCCTAGAGAGATCCTGAGGGACGGGAGGAAGGACATCTCTAGGCACTCAGTCTCTATGTCGGTAGGTTTCAATCACCATCTCAAAACTACACCTAGGTAGTATGCAACCTCTCCAATTCAAGTTTTGCATTAAGGATTGACTGCAGGGGAAAGTAAAGATACAATGAGTAAGGGGATAACATTACAGTGGTACCGCTACTTACGAACTTAATTCTTTCTGTGACCAGGTTCTTAAGTAGAAAAGTTTGTAAGAAGCAATTTTTCCCATAGGAATCAATGTAAAAACAATTAATGTGTGTGATTGGGGAAACCACAGGGAGGGTGGAGGCCCTGTTTCCTCCCAGGAGATTCCTAGAGAGGCGCCATGGAGGCTTCTCCCCACCTTTTCCAACCTTGTTTCCTCCCAGGAGGTTCCTAGAGAGGCCCCACGGAGGCTTCTCCCTGCCTTTTCCAACTCTGTTTCCTCCCAGGAGATTCCTAGAGAGGCACCACAGAGGCTTCCCCCCCCTTTTCCAACAACAACAACAACAACAACAACAATAATATAATAATAGGAAGAAGAAGAAGAAGAAGAAGAGGAAGAAAAGGAAGAAGAGGAAAAAGAAGAGGAAGAAGAAGAAGGAGGAGGAGGAAGAAGAAGAACAAGAAGAACAAGAAGAAGGAAGAAGAAGGAGAAGAAGAAGGAAGAAGAAGGAGGAGGAGGAGAAGAAGAAGGAGGAGGAGGAGGAGGAGGAAAAGGAGAAGAAGAAGAAGAAGAAGGAAGGAGAAGGAGAAGGAGAAGGAGAAGAAGAAGAAGAAGAAGAAGAAGAAGAAGAAGAAGAAGAAGAAGAAGAAGAAGAAGAAGAAGAATGGTTGTTGTTGATGATGATGCATAGATTAGGAAGGAGCCTACTCATCTTTAGAGTCTATTCACTCTCTTTTGGCCTTTAGAAACAATCTTTTTGTTGTTTGGTGGAAGATAGAGTGGTAATTTCACTTTATTAGCCAACATTTCAGGGGGGGAAACATATATCGATAGTGGCCGTATTGTTCTTGACAGCTACAAATGTGCAGATTAAAGGCTGGTTAAAAAGAGTTTTTGATGTGACAAAACACAATGGTTTTGAAAGAGACATTGTGTTAATTTACGGCAGAGCGGGTGCGTGTTTCATGTTAAATTGCCTAGAAGGGAATAAACACACTACAAGGTATTGTAACGATTCCATTGAATCTTCATCATAACCTTCATTGGTTTTGTGCTTTTGATAAAGTTTGTTTTCTCACTCGTGGTTATTTTACGTGGTTCTGTTCATTAAAAGAGTAGGGGTGGAGGAAGCTGCTGCAGACAATGGCAGATCTGGAATGGAGATCAGATCTGGTGAATATCATTAGCCTTTCTTCAAGGTAACTCAAAGTGTAAACTCAATAAACATAGTCTGATAAATGTGAGACCCTTTCCCAAGGACAATCCCATCTGTCCATCCATTACCCTGGGGGGGAATTATTGACCCCCTCAGAGAGGGTCCGCAACTTGGGCGTCCTCCTCGATCCACAGCTCACATTAGAGAAACACCTTTCAGCTGTGGCGAGGGGGGCGTTTGCCCAGGTTCGCCTTGTGCGCCAGTTGCAGCCCTATTTGGACTGAGAGTCATTGCTCACAGTCACTCATGCCCTCATCACCTCGAGGTTCGACTACTGCAACGCTCTCTACATGGGGCTACCTTTGAAAAGTGTTCGGAAACTTCAGATCGTGCAGAATGCAGCTACGAGAGCAATTATGGGCTTCCACAGATATGCCCATGTTACACCAACACTCCGCAGTCTGCATTGGTTGCCGATCAGTTTCCGGTCACAATTCAAAGTGTTGGTTATGACCTATAAAGCCCTTCATGGCACCGGACCAGAATATCTTCGGGACCGCCTTCTGCCACACGAATCCCAGCGACCGGTTAGGTCCCACAGAGTTGGCCTTCTTCGGGTCCAATCGACTAAACAATGTCCCCTGGCGGGACCCAGGGGAAGACCCTTCTCTGTGGTGGCTCTGACTCCCTGGAACCAGCTTCCCCCTGAGATTAGGATTGCCCCCACCCTCCTTGCCTTTCGTAAACTCCTTAAAACCCACCTCTGCCGTCAGGCATGGGGAACTAAAACATCTCCCCCTTGCCCATGTTGTTTTGCTGTTTGATTGATTGTGTGCTTGTTTTTTATATATATTGGGATTGTTTTATGAATTTCTTAACTTAAAATTGTAATTGGATTGATGGGCATTGGATTTGTCACTATGTACTGTTTTTTGCTATTGTTGTGAGCCGCCCTGAGTCCGCAGAGAGGGGCGGCATATAAATCCAATAAATCTAATCTAATCTAATCTTCAGTCCATGCTTCTGCATTCTGGATTGCTACCGCATCCCAAATTGCTGTTCCCATTTCTTAATTATTGTCTTAAATTTAAATTAAGAGGAGAAAGAAGGAAGAAGTCTAAACCGCTTTTGGTTTCACAAGAGTTTTTCTCCATTGCAAAAGAGATTTCTCAGAATTGATTTTCCAGGTGTTTCAGGACCATTTATTGATTTTTGTTTGTTTGTTTCTAACTCAAGTCCATCTTACCGGGTAGATGAGATAAGAAATTCAACCAGGTGAACTAGTTCTACTTTATTGTAAAGTTATATTAGTGAGAGGGGCAGCACAGTGGCTCAGTGGTTAAATATACTGGGCTTGTTGCTGGGATTCCTTTAGCTTTATATTAGTAGAATCTTGCAAGTCTAAAAGTCTAAAACTCATTACTGGACTCCATAGTGTCATCCCCAAACCCCCAACACTTTACCCTTGGATTATCCACGGTTGACCTCTCCAGATTCCCAAGAGGTCAGTAAGGGGCGAGTACAAGTGCACCAGAGTGCCTTCCATCCCCTGTCCTATTGCTCTCCTGTATCTCCTTTGCCTTTCTTCTATTCCTATATCTCCTCTTCTATTCTTTCATTGATATGTTCTATTCCTATAACTTCTCTTCTATTCTTTCTTAGATATATTTTACTATGAGTATCTCCTCTATAACCTTCATCATGTATTTTACTATGTGTATATATACCCATTAAAACCCTCATTGTGTATTGGACAAAATCAATCAATCAATCAATCAATAAATATAAATGCTCTCTACATGGGGCTACCGTTGAAAAGTGTTCGGAAACTTCAGATCACGCAGGATGCAGCTGCGAGAGCAATCATGGGCTTCCCTAAATATGTCCATGTCACACCAACACTCCGCAGTCTGCATTGGTTGCCGATCAGTTTCCGGTCACAATTCAAAGTCTTGGTCATCACCTATAAAGCCCTTCATGGCACCGGGCCAGATTATCTCTGTACCGCCTTCTGCCACACGAATCCCAGCAACCGGTTAGGTCCCACAGAGTTGGCCTTCTCCGAGTCCCGTCAACTAAACAATGTCATTTGACGGGACCCAGGGGAAGAGCCTTCTCTGTGGCAGCCCCGGCCCTCAGGAACCAACTCCCTCCAGAGATTAGAATAGTCCCCGCCCTCCTTGCCTTTCGTAAGCTCCTTAAAGCCCACCTCTGCCATCAGGCATGGGGGAACTGAGATATTCTTTCCCCCTAGGCTTCTACAATTTATGCATGGTATGTCTGTATGTATGATTGGTTTTATAACAAGGGTTTTTAGCTGTTTTAATATTGGATTGTTACATGCTGTTTTTATCACTGTTGTTAGCCGCCCCGAGTCTATGGAGAGGGGCAGCATACAAATCCAATAAATTAATTAATTAATTAATGCTTTAACAGTTTATATTGCTTATATTATTGTTTTGTTATGTTAGAAGCCACCTGAACAGTTGGATGGGCAGCATATACATTTAATAACTAGATACATTTAATACATAATGCGATCAGCTAATACTATTGGTAAGTACACGGCAGGTTGGGGTCCTTCCAAAAAGCGAATTTAAATGCCAGGCGAGAAAAATATGGATAGCAAATCAACCCAAATGATTTGTGAAACCCTGTTTAAGGCAAACCTTAATGTCATGAAAAGAGAGACACCTGAACCGTTGTCAGTTTCATTTTGCTGGCCTGTTGGCTCAAAATAAGGATTCAGGGGGGTTGTATAATGGGCTGACAACGCCAAGTAACAAGTAAGAAAAGTGGGAAAGAAAGACCTATAGGGATTGATGAAGGGATGGGTCTGAAAATAACTGGGGACTCAATGAGGTGGAAAGTTATAAGGATGATGTTCCAGATGGTAAAAGCTGCTGTGATGGCCACAGATTCACTTAAAAAAAAAATAGAGACAGAATGAAAATGAAAAAGGAAAAGGGAGAGAGACAAAGGGAGTAAGAAGGAGGGAGAAATGAAGAGAGGGAGGGAGAGAAAGGAGAGAGGGGGAAAGGGAGTGAGGGAGGAGAGAGGGAGAGGGAGGAAGGAGAGGGTTAGAGAGATGAAGACAGTACAAGGGAGGGAGAAACAGAGAGAGGGAGAAAGAAAAGGGGAGATGGCGAGAGAGAAATGAGAGGGGGGAAAGGCAGAAAGGGATGAAGAAGAAGGAGAGAGGGAGAGGGGGAGACTTAGAGGGAGAGAGGGGGAGATAGATTAAGAGAGGGAGAGGGAGAAACAGAGGGAGAGGAAGAGAGAGGGGGAGAAAGGGAGAGAGGTGAAGAAGAAGAGAAAGAGAGAGAGAGAAAGATTAAGAGAGTAAGAGGGAGGGAAAAACAGAAAGAAAGAGAAGGAGTGGAAGAGAGAGAGAAAGGGAGAGACGTAAAGAAGGAGAGTGGGAGAGAAAGATTAAGAGAGGGAGAAGGCAGGAGAAACAGAGAGATAATGAAGAAAAAGGCAGAAAGACAGAGAATGGGAGAAGAAGAAGGAGAGAGAGAGGGAGGTGTTTTTTTCTATCAATGAAACTGTCACAGAGATATTTTTTCTACAAATAACCATCCAACGATGTGGATATTGGTATCAAATGTATGGAGAGGGCGCAGCTAGTGTTTTCTGCTGTTTTCACTTATTTCATTCATTGTTCTTTTTGCTTTTCCTTAATTATAGCTTTTGGCAACCCCGTTTGACCTAACTTATCAAACGTGGAGGTTTTGCTGCTGACCTGCCTAAGGTTTACACGTAGTGTTTGCAGGGGAGGATGTAACCAAAGATTTCACCAGCTAACGTGAGTTTTGCCTCTTCCATCTTTCCGCCTGACATGTGCCAACTTCAAAACCTCCTAATATTATAATTAAAAGGAAGACGTGGCCCGTGTCAACGATAGCATCACATCGTTCAGTCAAGCGCACCAAGTGCGCCCATCTGGACATTCGTGTGAGAGGAGAGGGGGGAATTAAAAATCTAAAAATACTTTCACAAAAGGGAAAGAAGGTTCTACAGCAGAGGAAACCCGATGCCAAGTCCAATTATAGGTTTCAACCGAGACTGTTATGATCCTGATTGGAGCAACATGGATGTGAGAGTTAATGGTAGGAAGTGCAGGGCTCTGCTTTCCACTTGGAGTAAGAGAAAGGATTGTGCAGGCATTTCAATAGGTGACATTCTTGGAAATGCACATTGGTGTGTCCCTTTTTAAAATTTCTTCCCACGTAAGGGTCAGAGAATGACGAGGTCCCCCTCATCATCTTCAGGCTGGTGCTTTTGGCTTCATGCTAGTGCGAAGAAAGTGTGGTCTGAGCTGCCATCCCTCTATAAATACTGGTGGGTGGGTGTGGAGTGCTGGCTCAGCTGCTGCAAGTGGGTTGGTTGGCTGTGTTGCAACATCTTGATTAATTGGTGGAATAACACCTTGAGTAATTGATGCAGTTGATGTATGCAGATTAGTTGATGTTTGCAGATTAGGGGTGGCATCCTGAGTAGTTGTGGCACATGGAGATTACAGACTAGTCAGCTGTTTCATACTGTATGTCTGTGGTATAACATCCTATTTATTTATTTATTTATTTATTCATTCATTCATTCATTCATTCATTCATTCAATTTTTATGCCGCCCTTCTCCTTAGACTCTTTTTTTTAAATTATATTTTTTATTAGATTTTATTACAACAAACAAAAAAAATACTTAAAGAAAAAGTGCCCAACACCAATAAAACCCCATCACCATTTAGGCGGTTAAATTATTTGCAATAAGTTTCAATTTCTTCCTTAGCTGCGGTTTACATTTCTTTACATACAAAAAGTGATTGGAATTTATTTTTCATATTGTCGTCATAAATTCTACTTAAGATATAATATTTCACCTTATTCCATCGTGCCATCAGCTTCTCCAATTTATTTTCATCAAAGTTATTTAATCTTATTTCCATAATTTTGAAGTGGATGTGGTCCACCATGTACCAGTACCAATTCTGGATTGTCCATTTATTGCTATCCTTCCACCCTAATACCACTACTGCTTGAGCGCTTTCCAAAGCTGCTGTTTTGATTTCTTTACATTTTCATAATTCCCCATATTTAACTAGTATTGCTAATTCTTTCATTATTATCCAATTGATGTTTAGCATATTATTTATTTCATTCTGTACTTCCTTCCAAAATTTTTGAACTTCAACGCATTCCCAGAGCATATGCATAAAAACTCCTTTTATTTGGCAACCATGCCAGCAATTTCCTTTTCCTTTCCTCTGGAAGTGTGCTAGTTTTACTGGTGTGAAATACCATTTATGTAAAATTTTCCTTCTCATCTCTCTAATTCTTGTATTCTTTATCTTATATATATTTTCTACTACTCCCTTCTCCTTAGACTCAGGGCAGCTTACAACATGTTAGCAATAGCACTTTTTAACAGAGCCAGCATATTGCCCCCACAATTTTATCCACTTCAGAAGGATGGAAGGCTGAGTCAACCTTGAGCTGGTGATGAGATTTGAACCACTGACTTACAGATCTACAGTCAGCTTCAGTGGCCTGAAGTACAGCACTCTAACTGCAGCACCACCCGGCTCTCTCTCCTGAGTTTTGGTTTGGCTCCGAGTTTGTGGTCTGCCTATGTGTTTATGGCGTGTGTCAATTTGCTTTGTGTGGGTGTTGGAGGGGGATGCAGCAGTTGGAGGCCCTGCTGTGGTTTGGATTCTGGGTGGTGGTTGTATTTTGTCTGTGGGGTGGGTATGGGTTTGGGTATGATGAGGGTGATTGGTGGTGGTGTCCTGTGTTGTTCTGGGTCCGGTGTGGCTGGGATTTGTTTGTTGATTAGGGCTAGTTTACAGATGTCTGGTAGGTGGGAGGTATCATGTGTTTATTCATGTTGTGGGGGTGTTTCTTTATTTCAATTGTTCTTTTGTTGAAGTATTCAGTTTTGGAAATTAACTTAAGGGAAGGGAATGGATGGATGGAAGGAAGGAAGGAAGGAAGGAAGGAAGGAAGGAAGGAAGGAAGGAAGGAAGGAAAGTTGATTCCTGGATATCTGAATGAATAGATTAGATTATTGGATTCCATATCTCAGATCTCATATGAATTTTCTCACCAGCTTCTGCGGAAGATTGTTGACACCTAAGATTAAACCTGTCACAGGCCAGGAAAGGATTAGAAAATGGCTTCATGAATCAGTATTCAAATCAAAGGGATGTTACCAGTGCAAGGAAGAAGAAGGGAAAAAAAACACCATCTCAATCTAAAACATCCCCATTCATTTATTTTAGACCTACTAACCCAATTAACCCGAAAGAGAGTTTCAAAGCCGCCGTGGCTCCTTGGTGTGTTTTCAAATGGCCATTGAAGTCGTCGTGAAACAAAGCAGAACAAATGATAGGAAAGCTTTTCTTAATCGCCTCTCTTAAATGCCAGAGAGGGAAAATCGGGTTTTCTCTCTACTTGTAAAGTAATTCAGATTTTTCCAAGGAAGAAGCAGCGATACCGCGCCTACAAGAGAAATATCAAAGACCAGACAGCGAAAGGAATAGCGGGGTTGACTTGAAGGAGTCCCAAATACAAGCCCAATATATGCTGTGTGACGGTACTGGGATGAAAAAGAGGCAGAGCCCCTTTCACTAAAGAGGTAATTAAGATGTGAAGAATGCATCTTTTAGAGGATGTTGTGCAAAGCCACGGGGTTGGCGTGGAATTGCACACCGGGAAAGGAGGTTAATTAATATGTATTTTACATTGTGACAAGCCCAGTGAAGGTAATTACTTGGGTGGTGTAGCTCTGCCACTATAAGGGAGGTTGGCATCCAAAGTTTGGGACAGAACAATTGGTTTTGACATTGGTCCCATTGTTTTTCCATCTTTCATTAGCAATGTTGACTTCAGGGGCATTTCGGTTGTTGGCGGATGTAGATGAAAAGTAAGGGAGAGGAAGAGGAAGACAGAACCTTCCTTCCATCCTTCCATCCTCTCTTCCTCCCTCTCTCCCTTCCTTCCCTTTCCTTCCCTCCCATTTTTCTTTCTTCCTTCCTTCCTCCTTCCCTCCATCCCTTCATCTCCTCCCCCTCCCTCTCATCCTTCCTTCCTTCATTTCTTCCTCCCTCCCTCCCTCTTTCTTTCTTTCTTTCTTTCTTTCATTCTTTCTATCTTTCTTTCTTTCCTTCCTTTCTTCCTTCCTTCCTCTCTTCCTCCCTCTCTCCCTTCCCTTTCCTTCCTTCCCTCCCATCTATTCTTCCTTCCTTCCTTCCTTCCTCCTTCCCTCCATTCCTTCATCTCTGGCCTCCCTCCCTCCCTCTCATCCTCCCTTCCTTCATTTCTTCCCCCCTCCCTCTTTCTTTCCTTCCTTCCTTCCATCCTTCCTTCCTCTCTTCCTCCCTCTCTCCCTTCCTTCCCTCCCATCTATTCTTCATTCCTTCCTTCCTCCTTCCCTCCATTCCTTCATCTCCTGCCTCTCTCTCTCTATCCTAGCTTCCTTCATTTCTTCCTCCCTTCCTCTTTCTTTCTTTCTTTCTTTCTTTCTTCCTTCCTCCCTTCCTTTCTTTCTTTTTTTCCCTATTGTCTTTAAGTTATCAAAGCAGTCGCAGAGAGGAACTGAATGTAATTCTTCGAAGTAACAAAAGGCCGCACTGTACACAGAGAGAGACAGAGCAAATATACCAATCCACAAAGAGCAGAAAGTAATAACAGGGGAGAAAAATGTCAGGCGTTTTTAAGAAAATGAACTATGAGAAAACCGTGCCAAAAATAATGGGAGAGGGGTTGCAATATAGCAGCCCGCTTTGAGAACAAACACTCTGGGAAGGGGAGGGGAAGGAAGGTTGAAAATTACATAGGGAGAGGGAGGAAGAAAGGAAGGAAGGAGGGAAGGAGAGAGAGAAGGGAAGATTGATGGGAGAGAGGGAGGGAGGAGGGAAGGAGAGGGAAAGAAGCAGGGGAAGGAAAGAAGGAAGGAGAAAGAGAGAGAGAGAATGGAAGATTGATTGGAGGGAGGGAGGGAGGGAAGAAGGGAAGAAGGAAGGAGAGGGAGAAAAGGAGGGTAATGAAGGAGAGAGAGAGAGAAGGGAAGATTGATGGGAGAGAGAGAGGGAGGGAGGGAGGAGAGGGAGAGAAGCAGGGGAAGGAAAGAAGGAAGGAGAAAGAGAGAGAGAATGGAAGATTGATTGGAGGGAGGGAGGAAGGGAAGAAGGAAGGAGAGGGAGAGAAGGAGGGTAATGAAGGAGAGAGAGAGAAGGGAAGATTGATGGGAGGGAGGGAGGAAGGGAAGAAGGGAAGAAGGAAGGAGAGGGAGAGAGAATGGAAGATTGATTGGAGGGAGGGAAGAAGGAGGGAAGGAGAGAGAGAAGCAGGGGAAGGAAAGAAGGAAGGAGAGAGAGAGAGAGAGAATGGAAGATTGATTGGAGGGAGGGAGGGAAGAAGGAAGGAGAGAGAGAGAATGGAATATTGATTGGAGGGAGGGAGGGTGGGAGGGAGGGAGGAAGAAAGGAAGGAAGGGAAGAAGGAAGGAGAGGGAGAGAAGGAGGGTAAGGAAGGAGAGAGAGAGAGAATGGAAGATTGATTGGAGGGAGGGAAGAAGGAAGGAAGGAAAGAGGGAGAGAAGGAGGGGAAGGAAGGGAAGAGGAATGAAAAAGGGAAATTGAAGTAGACCCAGAGACAGGGTTTGAGCAATCGGTACTTTTATTCAGCTCAGAGAATAAGTGACAGCTCAGCAAGGTAAAGTGACAATTCAGCGAGTACCGACTGGCTCTGCAGGGAGAAGCCGCTTCTTTTATACTTTTGCGGTTCCCGCCAAAGCGAGAGCCGGCCGCGTCTGAGCCAATCAGGAGCGACTTCCTGCTTGGGCTCAGACAGCGCTGGAAAAGAGGAACAAACTATTTACAGCGTTACAAGGTAGCCATTTCAGGATACAACACCCCTCCCCTCATAGTTGGACCCATCCATCAAGAAAGCCACGTGACGAAGTCGTCCAATCGGTGAGGCCTTCGAGACTCTCGCGCTGACCTGCGCAGTCCATTTTCTCCTTCGCCACTGACTGTGGAGGATGGCTCGCCGCTGCTCTCCCGGTGCGGCGGACTAGGCCTGGCGGGCCCAACGAAGGCCTCGGAGGACGAGGATGGCTCGGCGTCGCTGGATGGTTCCCCCTGGCCCGATAAGTCTCTCTGCGTGTTTCTTAGTTCGGGCAATGTATAAAAGTCTGTTGAAGGGGGAGAGTCCGAGTCAGCGGGTTGTTGTAATTGGTTTTCAGTTCGTTTCCGAATGTGGTCTATGTGTCGTTTCCACAAGCGACCATCCTCCAGTTTAACAATATAAGTCTTGGGTGCATTTTGCTTAACAATAATTCCCTTCATCCAGTTTACATTTCCATCAAAGCATTTTACATATACATTTTGACCCAAATACATTTCTCTTTCTGGTTTTATGCACATTTGGTTATTATTCAAACAGAACCTTGGGTTTAACCTGTCTAGTGGTGACCTCAACTTTCTCCCCATCAATAACTCTGCAGGGCTTACATGTGTGTGCGAGTTAGGGGTAATGTGCTGGGTTAATAAGAATTGGTCCAAGTTCTGTTGCACATCTCCAGGGCCTGACCTGTGCAATGCCTCCTTTGCCACCCTTACGTAACGTTCTGCCAACCCGTTAGCCCAGGGCGAGTAAGGCGAGATGAGGGCATGTCTGACCCCCAGGCCATCTAGGAATAATTCGAATTGCCTGGCTGTTAGTTGTGGTCCATTGTCAGACACCAATAGATCAGGGCAACCATGGGATGCAAACAGTCTGCTCAATACCTTGATAGTGGCACTTGTGGTTATGTTGTTCATTGCTATTATTTCCAACCATTTGGAGAAAGCATCAACCACTATTAGGAAATACTGAGACCCCACTGGGCCAGCAAAATCAATGTGGATCCTAGACCAAGGGCCAGCAGGCTGTTCCCACTCAGCCGGAGTTGTTTTGGGGGGATTGGGCCTAGACTCTTGGCACGGGTCACACTTTGAAACCCAACTTTCAATATCAGCATCAAGCCCTGGCCACCATAAATGCCCCCTTGCTAGGCTCTTCATCCTGACAATCCCAGGATGGCCCACGTGTAACATTCTGAGTACCTTTTCCCTTAGGCGTTTGGGGATGATCACTCTATCCCCCCACAGCAAACAACCTTTTACATATGACAATTCAAGCCTTTTGTTCTTAAAATCACACACTTCAGGTTTAACAATATCATTTTGCCATCCCTTTAGAACACAGTTCACTACTTGTTTCAGGATTTGGTCTTGCTGCGTGTGTGCAGCTACCTCTTTTGCTGTGGTTAGTGGGTTTTCCTCGAGTTCTATCATTAGCACGTCTGTGGTTGGAACAGGGTCTTCTACCAAGTCTGCTATGGGGCATCTGCTGAGGCCGTCTGCATGATTGATTTCCTTCCCCCCCTTGTGGGTGAGCTCATACTGATACCCTGAGAGGAAAAGGGCCCATCTGATTAGTCTTGGAGACATAAAAGGTGGAGTGGGCTTGTTGGGGGCTAGCAGGCCTAGTAGGGGTTTGTGGTCAGTGACTAGCTCAAAGTTTCTTCCAAAAATGTAATTGTGAAACTTCTTTACCCCTGCCACTAATGCCAGAGCCTCCTTGTCTAACTGGCTATAATTTCTCTCCGTGCTGGTCATGGTTCTTGAAAAAAATGCTATTGGGGCCTCTGTCTGATTAGGTAGAACGTGAGCTAGGACTCCTCCTATGCCGTACGGCGAAGCGTCGCACGTGAGCCTAATGGGTAGTGAGGCACTATATTGGACTACTACACTTTTAGAAGTTAGTAAATTTTTTATTTGAGCAAAGGCTTCACGTTCAATTTTCCCCCATGTCCAGCGGGCTTCCTTCTGGAGTAAACGATGGAGAGGCTCTGCTACTGTTGCCTTCTGCTTTAAAAAAACGGAATAAAAATTAAGGAGGCCCAAAAATGCTTGCAACTCACTCTTATCTCGTGGCTCTGGGGCTTCTCTAATTGCTCTCAGCTTCTCAGTTGTGGGGTGGATACCTTCCTTATCTATTTTATATCCTAGGAATTCAATACTGTTAGTTCCCCAGACACATTTATCAGGCTTGATTCGTAACCCTTTGTCCTGTAGCCTCTTAAGTACTTCCCTTATTCTTTTGTTCACTTGTTCCTGGTTTTCCCCTGCAATTAAGATGTCATCAAAATATGGGATGGCCCCATTTACCCCTGACAATAGGCGTTCCATGATGCTCTGGAATATCCCTGGGGCTATGCTCACCCCAAACTGTAACCTCGTGCATTTGAAAGCCCCCCTGTGCGTTACAATTGTTTGAGCGTTTGCTGTTTGTTCATCGACCGGAAGTTGCTGGTAAGCCTGCGCCAGGTCGATCTTTGCGAACCTTTTCCCCTCCCCCAGGGAGTGTAAGAGTTGTTGCACAACCGGAATGGGGTAGGGGTGGTGTTGGAGTGCCTTATTCAGGGTTGATTTGTAATCAGCGCAAACTCTTAAGGAGCCATCTGGCTTCAGGGGTGTCACTATGGGAGTTTCCCATGGCCCCTGTTCCACAGGGACCAAGATACCTTGACTAATGAGTTTGTCCAGCTGTAAGTCTAGCTTGGGGAGAAGCGGGAGGGGAACCCTGCGAGGTTTCAGTCTAACCGGTGGGACCTTGGGGTCAATAGAGAAAGATATGGGGGTTCCCTTATACAATCCTAAGGTGGGGCTGAACACTTCAGGGAACTCTTTCACAAAGTTAGGCATAATATCACAGTTTACATTACACACACCCGAAATTTCAATCCCCAACGGTTCCATCCATGCTAGCCCTAGCAGGGAGTGTTTGGCCCCCGTCACAATAAGCATGGGAAGGGTACATTTGACATTCTTAAATACAATAGGTACATTTGCAGTTCCCAGGACCGAGATTACCCCCCCTTGGAAGTCTCTGATCACCAAAGAGGTTTGAATTAGGTCAGCCTCAGACACATTAGGCATATATAGCTTAAATTTTTCCCAGGGCATGATGGTATATCTCGAACCCGTATCTAGCTCCATTGAGCAAGGCTGGTTATTTAGTAACAACGAGATAACAATTTTAGCCCCCTTTTTGGTTGCCGTGTTATTCACGGAATATTGAGAGTTACCTCTATTGTAGTCTCGGTTAGCGGTGGGGTAATTCCTTTGACCCGAGTTGCGGAACGGTCTCCTGTCTCGCGATTGGGGGGGGTGGTTTTGGGGTCGCTGGTATTGTTGTGTGGCAAAAGTTTCTTCTGGTGCCGTTGCTCTGCATGCGATGGCGATGTGGCCTCTCCGGTTGCAACGGCGGCAAGTGGTGTCGCGGAACGGGCATCGATGGCGCTGGTGATTTCCCCGGCAGCCCGCGCAGGGGGCTGGATGAGTAGCTCTAGGGTGTCTCGGTTGGTCTTGCAGGAGGAGGCAGTCGTCCCCGTTGCTAGTTGGCTGGCTGCGGACGTCTGTTCCCATGGCGCTGGGAGACTCGGCGTCGATTTTGGCAATGGTTCCTCGCCTTCCGTGCTCTTTTAATTCTCTTGCCGCTGCGTCGGCTGCTTCCGCGGTTTGCGCTAATTTGATTACGGTTTGTAGAGTCGGCTCATCTTCGGTGAGGAGTTTACTTCTCACTGTGTGGTTCTTCATGCCGAAAATCAAGGCGTCGGTGAGGCGAGCTTCCGGATCTTGAAACTTGCATTGAGCGAGTACCGTTCGAAGCCGCGTTGTGAATTGGCTTATCGACTCGGTTTCTCTCTGAGCCATCATGTGAAATTGATGCCGGTAAACCACGGCTGGTCTGGTTGGTTTAAAATGGCTCGCTAGTTTCTGTTGAAGGACGTCCCACGCTGTGGCTCTTGCTTGTTCTGGTTCGGTGAGAGTTTGGGCAAGTCTACGGATCTCTGCGCCGCAGTAGTTTAGAAAAATAGCCCGTCTGCGATCGGCTCCGGCGTCCTGCATTCCCGCCGCCTCGAGGAATATCTCGAAGGTGGCCATGTACTCGTCCCAAGTCATTTTCTCGGCATCGAAAAGTTCTGGAGCCTGGCCGATCTGGATTTTGTCCATGTTGCACGCGAAGTTCTTCCGTTCGTTCGTCGCCAGTGAAGTAGACCCAGAGACAGGGTTTGAGCAATCGGTACTTTTATTCAGCTCAGAGAATAAGTGACAGCTCAGCAAGGTAAAGTGACAATTCAGCGAGTACCGACTGGCTCTGCAGGGAGAAGCCGCTTCTTTTATACTTTTGCGGTTCCCGCCAAAGCGAGAGCCGGCCGCGTCTGAGCCAATCAGGAGCGACTTCCTGCTTGGGCTCAGACAGCGCTGGAAAAGAGGAACAAACTATTTACAGCGTTACAAGGTAGCCATTTCAGGATACAACAGAAATAAAAAGCTGAAAAGATATATTTGCAAAGTTTGGTGTTTACAGGGTACTTTATATATTTATCAAATGTATCAAGGCAACATCATTGGCCACCTGGTCTTATTTTTAACAAAAGTTAACACATTTGCAAGTCGTCATCAATAAACCCCATTGGTGACCCTTTTTTTATTTCATTCTCTCCCCCTTGAAACAAACCAGGAAGGAAGTTGGTTGAGAGAACAGGAAGCTTGCCTGTTGCCCAAAAGGAAGGAAATAAATATTCATCATCCTTTCCCAGGGCATTAATGAGGAATGCTCACATTATTCAGAAACTCGTACTTAAAATTATCCTATTTTCAAAATGAAGCCATGCCTTTTGATCTAATTATGTAAATGTAATTATGCGGGTCTCACAGTCATTAATAATGGTTAAAAACAACAAGTTTCTAGGAGATCCTATCTTATTCCATTTGCGAAGCCAGGTTTTTTTCCCCTCTTCCCAGCCTTGAAATGATTTATAATGCTACCTACAAGTCCCCTCCAACCCCCCCAAAAAACCCCTCAAATGAACAAATGATATTAATACACGCAAAGGCTAAACAACACATTCAAGCCTAGTTGTAGAAAAAAAAAGATAATAAAAGAAAAACAGCCTGATGAATATCCTAGCAATTGCTCCCTCCCCATTGTCTCCTACTTACCAATTCTCATTTATTTTATTGCCATTTTATAGACATGCCTCAAAGCTAGAACAAAATTCATTCTTCAGATATTTGTTTTGCTAAAAAGCCGTGATGTGGTTAAGAGAAGCAACAGTCAAATCTGGTTTAGGTCGTGGTTCTTTTGGTGGGGGAGATTCTATTTTGCAATTGTTATCATGCATCTTTATAACAATTGTTGTGTTGTGATCAGCAGTTATTTTTGAAGGAAGGAAGGAAAGAAGGAAAGAAGGAAAGAAGAAGGAAAGAAGGAAAAAAGGAAAGAAGGAAAGAAGGAAGGAAGGAAGGAAAGAAGGAAAGAAGGAAGGAAAGAAAGAAGGAAAGAAGGAAAGAAAGAAGGAAGGAAGGAAGGAAAGAAGGAAAGAAGGAAAGAAGGAAAGAAGGAAGGAAGGAAAGAAGGAAAGAAGGAAAGAAAGAAGGAAGGAAGGAAGGAAAGAAGGAAAGAAGGGAGGGAGGAAAGAAGGAAGGAAGGAAAGAAGGAGAGAAAGAAAGAGGGGAGGGAGGAAGGAAGGAAAGAAGGGAGGGAGGGAGGGAGGAAGGAAGGAAGGAAGGAGAGAGATCC
Source organism: Erythrolamprus reginae (assembly GCF_031021105.1). Taxonomy (NCBI): domain Eukaryota; kingdom Metazoa; phylum Chordata; class Lepidosauria; order Squamata; family Dipsadidae; genus Erythrolamprus; species Erythrolamprus reginae. The sequence continues at coordinate 55,699,410 of NC_091957.1, forward strand.
CTTTTGATCCAAAATGTAGAGAACTGGAGATCAGCAAAGATCCATGAGGTGCACAAACCTGATTTCTTTTTAAACCTCCCTGCCTCTCAAATCCTTTTGCAACCTGGACAAGCTCCGCTCGGCTGTGATTCAGAGGAGAAACCAACCCATTTTTGGAAATTAGACTATAAAGATTTTTTAACTATCGGGTTTATTAGTGCCGGTGGCCAGGCGTAGTGAATTGATTTTTTTTTTTTAACAATACCTGAGTTATTGTCTTAAGCTCTGTAGTTCAGCATATGCACATTTGGTTACTGTACAGGAGGAACTATAACAGCAGAATTATTCCATAGGAATTGAACCATCAACATCACAAATAGGCAGACGGATCAATGAGAATTAATATTCATTATTCCCTGCCTGTTGGGAAGTGGATATTATGAAATTAATAATTGTTTAAGACAAAACAAGGAGAGAAGTAACATAGAACAAAGGAGAAATTTCCTGACAGTTAGAACAATTAACCAGTGGAACAGCTTGCCACCAGATGTTGTGAATGTTCTAGAAGTTTTTAAAAAGATGTTGGTCTGAAGTAGTGTAAGGTTTCCTGCCTAGAAGACCTCTAAGATCAAGAGTACATTAACAGTTGGAATAGGTTTTATCACTGGATGGAAAAAAGGGGAAAAAAGTAAAACCAGAGAGTTAATAAATATTAGATAATATGGGGAGTAAATGTCAGAGAATTGGTCACAAAAGGAAAACCAAAGGATAGACCAGAATAAGATCTTCACCAAAACACGATGTATATATGTAAATACAATTTATGTAATAGTAAATAAGCACCATTACAATTGTACTACAGGGACGACACAAAGTGTCCATCTTTTATTTTAATGTTTGTTTTTTTTTCTGTGTGAGTTTGTTTGCATTTTATGTGTTTAAATAATGTTTACTGCCCTATTTGGACAGGGAGTCATTGCTCACAGTCACTCATGCCCTCATCACCTCGAGGTTCGATTACTGCAACGCTGTCTACATGGGGCTACTTTTGAAAAGTGTTCGGAAACTTCAGATCGTGCAGAATGCGGCCGCGAGAGCCATCGTGGGGCTTCCTAGATTCGCCCACGTTTCTGCAACACTCCGTGGCTTGCATTGGCTGCCGATCGGTTTCCGGTCACAATTCAAAGTGTTGGTCATTACCTTTAAAGCCCTTTATGGCACTGGACCAGAATACCTCCGGAACCGCCTTCTACCCCACGAATCCCAGCGGCCGATAAGGTCCCACAGAGTTGGCCTTCTCTGGGTCCCGTCGGCCAAACAATGTCGTTTGGCGGGCCCCAGGGGAAGAGCCTTCTCTGTGGTGGCCCCGGCCCTCTGGAATCAACTCCCCCCCAGAGATTAGAACGGCCCCCACCCTCCTTGCCTTTCGCAAATTACTCAAGACCCACCTTTGTCGCCAGGCATGGGGGAGTTAGGATATTCCTTCCCCTAGGCCATTACAAGTTATGTATGGTAAGCTTGTGTGTATGTTTGTTTTTATAATAAGGGTTTTTAGTTGTTTTATTAAATTGGATTGTTACATGTTGTGTTTTATCATTGTTGTTAGCCGCCCCGAGTCTGCGGAGAGGGGCGGCATACAAATCCAATTAATAATAATAATAATAATAATAATAATAATAATAATAATAATAATAAAACAAATGGATGCACTACCCAATAGGAATTCATATGTATTAATTCCTGCCCATCAAGAAGAGAGCCTTCATATATGAAGCCTGGAATTGGACCAGAGGCATGGATAAAGGGTCATTCCCAAACCACCTGGGCTATTTCATACCAAGAAATATATGCCGGAGACGTGGAGTAATGCATTATATATTTTCATTTCACTGTTCTGTGTTTTAATTTGCGGCAGGACGGAATCAGCCTAGCTTCAGGCTTCTTGGTAATTATGCTGTTCTCAAAAGGGCAAACTGTTAAAAATAGAAAGTCCTTAAAAAATAGAAAAAGATCTGATTTGGTTTACTTCGGCATGGATGCCTGCTTCGGAAACATGAAAGAAACAACAGCCATCCTATAGTGAGATGTCTTTGACTAGTGCATTTATGTACGCCCCTTACTGGCCTCTTAGGAACCTGGAGGGGTCAATCGTGGAAAGTCTAAGCGAGAAATGTTGGGGGTTAGGGGTTGACACTATTGAGTCCGGCAATGAGTTCCATGCTTCGATAACTCGATTGTGGAAATCATATTTTTTACAGTCAAGTTTGGAGCAGTTTGTATTAAGTTTGAATCTGTTGTGTGCTCTTGTGTTGTTGCGGTTGAAGCTGAAGTAGTCATTGACTGGTAGGACGTTGCAGCATATGATCTTGTGGGCAATACTCAAATCGTGTTTTAGGCGCCGTAGTTCTAGGCTTTCTAGGCCCAGGATTGTTAGTCTATTTTCGTAGGATATTCTGTTTCGAGTGGAGGTCCATATTCAGCCGTTCTGAATTTCAAGCCGTTCTGGCGGAACTAATTGGTTATTCTTGCCAAATTAGGCCTCCTATTAAGGTTGTGTAGCTGTAAACATTGAAGAATATGCTTCAGTAATGGTTGGTGGGGGTGGAGGAAGCGAATCCCTCCTAGAAGTGAAGGAAAAATTGATGGAAGGAGAAAGGTTGGGCATTGGGAACCAATAAACACTCAGCGCTGATTAGCGAGCTGTTAAAAATTTCACAAATGATTGGACTACAAACAAGGAACTCTGGGTTTGCTGTAGAAGGTGGTGGTGACATATGGAGGCAGGGAACTGCACTTTAGTCAATTTAATTAGCAAACGCTTCCTGTACTGGTCAAGCCGTGGAGGGGGGTCTTTCCCAGAGTATTAACTTGGTACAATGGGATATCAAATCTTATTTTATTGGCAGGCATTCCCAATCAATAACTTACGATTATTGAAGCGGTTCTTCTGCCGTGTAATCTTTCCCATTGCACGGATAAATAGAGGTTGAATCATCAGCACACTTCCTTTGTGGAAGACCAGCAAGACGAGAGTTAAACTTATGGATTTTTTTTTTGTTCATGCAGGAAAATATCTATGGAAGATGATTAACATTGCCCTATACCTATTAAGGCACAGATAGTGGAGATAGAAGACTATAGGAACAACAGCAATACTTTTAGGGTAAATTTCCTAAGGTGTAGTGGAAGATCTCTGCTTCCAAATATTTTTCCCATTTTTCTCATCTTCTCATCCTTCCTACGATTTCTCCTTATGATTTATCACTAGTTGTATAGATCACTTGTTGATCGATGGACATATCACTTTATTGTTTGTATGACAATACAAATAAAATACAGAGTATTGTTTGTATTTAGCTTCTGCCCTAAAGACACTTTATTCATTTATTTATTTATTTTGTCCAATACACAATGAGGGTTTTAGTGGGTATATATCTATATACACATAGTAAAATACATGATGAAGGTTATAGAGGAGATACTCAGAGTAAAATATATCTAAGAAAGAATAGAAAAGAAGATGTAGAAATAGAACATATCAATGAAAGAATAGAAGAAGAGATATAGGAATAGAAGAAAGGTATAGGAGATATAGGAGAGCAATAGGACAGGGGACGGAAGGCACTCTAGTGCACTTGTACTCGCCCCTTACTGACCTCTTAGGAATCTGGATAGGTCAACCGTAGATAATCTAAGGGTAAAGTGTTGGGGGTTTGGGGATGACACTATGGAGTCCGGTAATGAGTTCCACGCTTCGACAACTCGGTTACTGAAGTCATATTTTTTACAGTCAAGTTTGGAGCGGTTAATATTAAGTTTAAATCTGTTGTGTGCTCTTGTGTTGTTGTGGTTGAAGCTGAAGTAGTCGCCGACAGGCAGGACGTTGCAGCATATGATCTTGTGGGCAATACTTAGATCTTGTTTAAGGTGTCTTAGTTCTAAGCTTTCTAGGCCCAGGATTGAAAGTCTAGTCTCGTAGGGTATTCTATTTCGAGTGGAGGAGTGAATGGCTCTTCTGGTGAAGTATCTTTGGACATTTTCAAGGGTGTTGATGTCTGAGATGTGATATGGGTTCCAAACAGATGAGCTGTATTTGAGGATGGGTCTGGCGGAAGTTTTGTAAGCTCTGGTAAGTAGTGTGGGATTGCCAGAGCAGAAGCTACATAGGATTAGATTAACAACTCTTGAAGCCTTCTTGGCTATATTGGCCAATAAAAAAAAATTATATTCTATTCTATATTCTATTCTATTCTATTCTATTCTATTCTATTCTATTCTACTCTACTCTACTCTACTCTATTCTGTTCTACATGGTAGACAGGTTGAGACCTCCTGTGTAGGATTAGTAGAAGAGCCAGAATGAGCTGTACCCTTGACCCAAGGCAGGGCAAATCTCAGTGCCTTTCCCAACACTGTCCTGATCAACCTATTTTTTGCTTCTCTCTCTGTCTGCCAACACACAGTCTATTCTATTGACTGTTTCCATGGCAGAAGGAAAAACTAGACACGCAACAGTTAGCACCACCAACTGTTTTTCCATCACAAGATGCCACTGTAATTAGCATGTTAATTCCCCCCTCCCAGACACGACTGAAATAATATCAACAAGTTACATTATCATATCTCGGGCAAGGGAAGAAATAATCTCCAAATTGTTTAAAGGTCTTCTGGGAGTGCAGAAGTCTGATTTGAGGCAGAGTGATAAACTTGAGAAAACGAACCTCGGTGGATGCTGGTGTGGTTTTATTTATTTCTTTTTTTAATTGAGTGGTTTTCATTTCTTATCCCCTTTTGCTTGGTTGCCATCAAAAACCTGAGGGTAGAAAAAGAAGCAATGGGTGGAAACTAAACAAGGAGAGTAGCAACTTAGAACAAAGGAGAAATTTCCTGACAGTCAGAATAGTTGATCAGTGGAACAGAAGTTGCCTCTAGAACTTATGAATGCTCCAGTTTTTAAGAAGATGGTGGATAACCATCGGGTGGGTGGGTGGGTGGGTGGGTGGGTGGGTGGATGGATGGAGGGAGGGAGAGAGAGAGACAGACAGACAGACAGATGGGTGGGTAGGTGGGTTGGGTGGATGGATGGATGGATGGATGGATAGATAGATATGATAGATGATCAGATAGATAGACAGAAAGACACAAAGACAGGTAGATAATAGATAGACAGACAGACACACAGACAGACGGATGGACGGACGGACGGATGGATGGAGGATGGATGGATGAAAAATAGATAGATGACAGATAGATAGATAGATAGATAGATAGATAGATAGAGAGAGAGAGAGAGATAGGTAGATAGATAGATAGATAGATAGATAGAGAGAGAGAGAGAGAGAGATAGATAGATAGATAGATAGATAGATAGATAGATAGATAGATAGATAGATGATAGATAGATAGATAGATAGATATGATAGATAATGAATGGATAGATGGATAGTTGGGTGGTTGGATGAGAGAGAGAGGGAGAGAGGGGGGGATTAAAATAGACTTGCCCCTACCACCCACACCCAAAAATATCCTGAGAAGCATACATGAAGTTGTGGTGGGTTCTTTTTTAAGGGTCAAATGCCATTGTGTAGATTTATTGCTGCATCCCAGCTACTATGAGCAGCTGGAAATAATCCAGAGGTATCTTCCATAATGGCTGCTTTTGAAAAGCCCCCAATGACCCCTTGGGAGCCGGCATCTGTATCTCCTTGAAGGAACAGGTACTTCAAAAAGGCATTCATCATCTAAGCATAACAAAAACGTGTTTTCTAAATAATACGACCGAGGTTATACCGTGATTACATTAGCTTAGCATCAATGGCCTTGTATTGTAGGTCATTTAACAGGGATTGCTAATTGCTGTTAATATGCATTCATGACATTCATGATGACAACACTTTCCACACTGGAACAAGCTTTGTAAAGAATTGGAGTCTCCCTCCCCCCCCCAACTATAAATATGTAAATTTGGATGCTTTTCAATATCTCCTGTTAGTCATTTTGCCTCAGTGGTGATTTATGGATGTTTTTCCCCCCCTGTGTTGTGCTAATTGCTGAAGCCTCCTGAAGACCAGAGAAGGGTTAAAACTCATAATTCTTACGTGACAGGGAAAAATTTGGAGTCTATAAGAAATTACATGTGTCTCTTTGTTTCTGTCTATAAGGTACAGGAGCTATGTGGAAGGTCAGTGGAGAAAGTTTCAGATTGTTTCCTTTTAAGTGATCTTCTATACCAGTGTTTCCCAACCTTGGCAACTTGAAGATATCTGGACTTCAACTCCCAGAATTCCCCATAATTCCTTCCTTCCTTCCTTCCTTCCTTCTTTCTTTCTCTTCCTTCCTTCCTTCCTTCCTTCCTTCCCTTTCTTTCTTTTTTCTTTCTTCCCTTCCTTCCCTTCCTTCCTTCCTTCTTTCTTTCTTTCTCTTCCTTCCTTCCCTTTCTTTCTTTCTTTCTTTCTTCCTTCCTTCCCTTTCTTCCTTCCTTCCTTCCTTCCTTTCTTTCTTCCCTTCCTTCCTTCCTTCCCTACATCCTATTTCTTTCTCTCTCTCTCTCTTTCTCTCTTTCTCTATCTGAGAAAAAGGAGAAAAGGGTTCCCCCTTTTCACATCAAAAGGTAAGTGAAATAAAAGCTCACATTGTTGTTTTTTTTAAAAAAAGAAAATCCAAAATTTCATTTGAATAAACGACTTCTCTGAATAATTCAAACTTCCTTCGATATCAACACCAACACCATTTACCCTGAATAGAGAGGTTGACTTTGGCTATGAATCAGAATAGACACAATACTAAACCTATGTTTATACATCTGGTCCAGGGAACATTGCAGAATTAGTGGTGTTATCACCAAGGCAACTAGAATGACCTGAATTCTTTCCCTGTTCAGAATTTAATACAAGCAAGGATCGCAACTCCTTCTTTAGCGCCAGGGGTAAACATTTGTGCTGTAAAATGTTGTCTAATTACTACCTACTTTGGATTTTCTGGAGTAGCCGTGAGAGGCAAATTGTACTCCACTTTTGTTCAGTGCAGATTAAAATCAAATGACGGAAGAAAGAACCAAGGGTGCCTCATTGGTTTATGTGATTCAGTGGCTTAGGATAAAAAAATCAGTGTGGTTGGAAAGAAACCGAGCTATTCGTGAAAAAATGGGAGAAGGAGGTGATGTATTTCAAGAAGTGCTATTTGGTACCCTTTCCAAATTATGTCAAGGATTGTAGGGTAACAGAGGGCAGAGCTAGGGTGGCAGAGTTAAATGCATCATCAGCTTAGAGTCTGTCAATCCTGGCTTGATTTGAACCCCAAGCAAGAACAATCCAAGACTTCATTTTAAGAGTAAGGTATAATTTTACTAAATTCAAGTACAATAATGCAAAGCCATGTTTGAGGTTCTCGGGCCCATCCTCTAGCGAGATCCCCATTTCACCCCATCTGCCCTCCTGTTGATCCCCTTGGTTTCAATCACATTCCAACCAGATGTTTTCAGTAGGGTTTAGTTTGGAATGCAGCTTCATTCTTGTTGTTAATGGCAAGTATTCTGAGCAGAGCCTGGTTACAAGCGATGTGCCACAAGGGTCTGTTCTGGGTCCTATTCTTTTTAATATGTTTGTGAGTGACATAGGGGAAGGTTTGGTAGGGAAGGTTTGCCTATTTGCCAATGACTCTAAAGTGTGCAAAAAGGTTGATATTCCTGGAGGCGTCTGTAATATGGCAAATGATTTAGCTTTACTAGATAAGTGGTCAAAGCAATGGAAACTGCAGTTTAATGTTTCCAAATGTAAAATAATGCACTTGGGGAAAATAAATCCTTGATCTGAGTATGGTATTGGCAGTTCTGTGCTAGCAAAAACTTCAGAAGAGAAGGATTTAGGGGTCGTGATTTCTGACAGTCTCAAAATGGCTGAGCAGTGTGGTCAGGCGGTAAGAAAAGCAAGTAGGATGTTTGGCTGCATAGCTAGAGGTATCACAAGCAGGAAGAGAGAGATTGTGATCCCCTTATATAGAGTGCTGGTGAGACCCCATTTGGAATACTGTGTTCAGTTCTGGAGACCTCACCTACAAAAAGAGATTAATAAAATTGAATGGGTCCAAAGACGGGCTACAAAAATGATGGAAGGACTTATCACGAAAGACTTAATGAACTCAATCTGTATAGTCTGGAGGACAGAAGGAAAAGGGGGGACACGATGAAAACATTTAAATATGTGAAAGGGTTAAATAAGGTTGAGGAGGGAAATGTTTTTAATAGGAACATGAACACAAGAACAAAGGGGCACCATCTGAGGTTAGTTGGGGAAAAGATCAAAAGCAACGTGAGAAAATATTATTTTACTGAAAGAGTAGTAGATGCTTGGGACAAACTTCCAGCAGACGTGGTTGGTAAATCCACAGTCACTAAATTTATAAATGCCTGGGATAAACATATATCCATCCTAAGATAAAATACAGGAAATAGTATAAGGGCAGACTAGATGGACCAGGAGGTCTTTTTCTGCCGTCAATCTTCTATGTTTCTTCTACGTTTCTATGATAGCTACCAGATAGTCACAAAATCTTTATGGCTTCAGCCATCAGAAATTAAACTTGGCTAGATGGTATTTCTACCTTTCTACTTTAATTAGTATCCTGGACATGTAATTGAGAAGGGGATAGAGAGACACTGCCATTTAGAAGACACTTTTCATCAGATGGATTATTTGACATAAGAACACACTTCTTTGACCCCATCAGTGAATTCTTCTTCTGATTTTAACCATGTTTCCTATTTTGCTGTATACTGAACTCTGGTTCTCTGTTACCTATCCTGGCTTACAAATGTTCATCTTGGAGAATCAATGTCTACCTTAAGTATTTGCGACATTCCTTCAGGATAAATTGAAGAGTGCACATCTTGGTGAACATTTGACGTTTTGCTTTGAATATTAATGGGGCAATAAATGACAATGATGATGAGATATTTTAAGTAGGGATAGCTGGCTATCCAGCCGCAAAAAGGAGAAATTGTGGTCATTTTTTGTGGACCTGGGGAAAAAAAATTGCTCGGCTCACTACAGCTTCTGTGCCAAACACATGAAGTTTTAATTATGAACAGTTTGAAATATTCATGTGCCTGGTTTTCTTTATGCTGGTACCGAAATGAGATAAAGGTTCTTTTGAAATCCGATGACATAAAACATTTGATACTGACATTGTGCCGTTCCAAAGTTGTGAGTTAATTAGCGTGAGTGAATATTTATTTGCTCGTAGACTAATTCTCTCCCTTTGAGAGATCCTGGGCAAAAATAAATAAATAGAAGAGTGTTTTCTGTTTATTGGCCTATATTAATGAACAATATTAACAGGGAATTCTTAGGGGTATTGTAATCCTCACTTTGAGATGTAAACCTTCTGCTTTCAATTCTAATTCCTTGTTAGTTTGATGTTCTTCGCTTGTGAAATTTTTAAAGAGACAATCCTCTCCTTAGCAACTCATAGAGAATATAGAATAGAATTCTTTATTGGCCAAGTGTGTTGCAGTATAGCATAAATATGTTAGAATAGGATTGTATTATAATTATATATATCTGGACCTCTAGCATAAAAATGCTCTGCTTAATCCAGGATAGGAGGGCACTAAACTTGCCTAGTCTGCATTCCTGGTAATTACAACAGGGAAACAAAAGGGCTCAATAAACATCTCACTAATAAACAAAGTTTACATCACTCCAGACAGGATAGGATCAAAGGGGGAGATTTACATTGTCTCAACCATACACAGGAGGAGAGGGTGATTAAGGAAGATTAATTGAGATAAGGCAGAAGGCTTCAGAGAAATTAGGTGTGAGAAACATCTGCTATGAGGAAGAGTTTCTAGGAAATTGTTTTGTGATAGGAAGAACTCAAAGATATGTTTGAAGTTATGTTATTGGATATATCATTTGACATGTACGTGTAATTATCCCCATTTCCTTATGCTCCCAAATAAAAAGAGGTACATGGCTCTATAACTGTGTCACTTCACCCAAAGAGAAAATGTGTCCAAGTCTTCTTTCTAGGATTCGCGTTCCTGAGTGATCCCACATGGCTGGGTTGCTCTTAGCCCCATTGAAGACATCGTCTTCATCAGGGACTTTGACAGCATCCACACAAGTGTGATTGGACACACAAGGAATTTGAATATATGTACACAAGGAGATTAAAATACATTCATTAAGACTAAAAAGATACGACACTTAGTAATAGTCACAGTTACTAATAAGATATCAAATCATATTGGGAAACAGGTAAAACAGTATAAATTGAAGGATAAAAGCAACAGGGTTATAGTGGGAAGAGATATATGAGAGAAATCAACAGGAGACCAAAAGAATAATAAAAGAAAAAACAAACAGTCCTTTTTTTGACTCGTGCAGTATATAGATCCTTAATGGAAGGCAGGCTGGAAGTAATTGTTTTGGTTTTGGGTTTTTTTTGCAATTATCCTCTGAAGTTCACGTCGGTCTTTTTGGGTTGCAGAACCAAACCAGGCAGTTATAGAGGTGCAGATGACAGACTCAATATTTCCTCTGTAGAACTAAATCAGCAGCCCTTTGGGCAGTTTGAGCTTATTTATTTATTTATTTTATTTATTCAATTTTTATGCCACCCTTCTCCTTAGACTCAGGGCGGCTTACAACATGTTAGCAATAGCACTTTTTAACAGAACCAGCATATTGCCCCTACAATCCAGGTCCTCATTTTACCCACCTTGGAAGGATGGAAGGCTGAGTCAACCTTGAGCCGGTGATGAGATTTGAACTGCTGACCTGCAGATCTACAGTCAGCTTCAATGGCCTGCAGTACAGCACTCTACCTGCTGCGCCACCCCGGCTCATGTCAGCTTCCTGAGATGGCGCAGAAAAAACATTATTTGTTGCGCATAAGAGTATAGTCTATAAAACCATAGAGTGTAGTTATGCAGACAGTTGCTTCAGTCTGGCAAGATTCAATCCATAGGCAAAACATCAATAAATAAATCTCACATCTTCATTTGAGGCTCCAAACTTGCAAACCCAAAGTAATCATTCTAGAAGGAACTGGATGCATTTTTCCAAACAAATTCGGATCCGGGGGAAGGGATAAAAGTCATTAGAATCTCAACACTGGTTGACATTTCTCTGTAGAAACATAGAAGTCTGACGGCAGAAAAAGACCTCATGGTCCATCTAGTCTGCCCTTATACTATTTTCTGTATTTTATCTTAGGATGGATCTATGTTTATCCCAGGCATGTTTCAATTCAGTGACTGTGGATTTATCTACCACGTCTGCTGGATGTTTCTTCCAAGGATCTACTACTCTTTCAGTAAAATAATATTTTCTCATGTTGCTTTTGATCTTTCCCCCAACTAACTTCAGATTGTGCCCCCTTGTTCTTGTGTTCACTTTCCTATTAAAAACACTTCCCTCCTGGACCTTATTTAACCCTTTAACATATTTAAATGTTTTGATCGTGTCCCCCCTTTTCCTTCTGTCCTCCAGACTATACAGATTGAGTTCATGAAGGCTTTCCTGATACGTTTTATGCTTAAGACCTTCCACCATTCTTGTAGCCCGTCTTTCGACCCGTTCAATTTTGTCAATATCTTTTTGTAGGTGAGGTCTCCAGAACTGAACACAGTATTATTCCAAATGGGGTCTCACCAGCGCTCTATATAAGGGGATCACAATCTCCCTCTTTCTGCTTGTTATACCTCTAGCTCCACCGAACAAATTTCGTACTCTGCCATTTCTCAGAAGTAGAATAATAGCAGTGGCCACATGCTCGCGGGACCATAGCGGCGTCTAATTGCTGGACTATTTCTGCCTGAAATCTTACAGTTGTAAAATGCCCTAGACCCATTTTGCAATGTCGTGTTCATTTAATTAGCAATAGTTTGAATCCTCTTTAGTGAAAATGCAAGTCAATTTTGCTCTTTCTAAGACCATATGCTTTCTACATTCAGGGTCATCTCGAGGTCATGATAAATAGAAGCAGCATGAATAGAAATGATGGCACTGTTCCGGAATTAGTGTAGAAAGATATTACTAGCAATGCATTAACTTTGTCCTAACTATACACCTTCTTTGCTGTGTTACAAAGTAAGGCTACACTAGCATTAAGAGTAGGGTGTGGAGCTTGTGATGGCTTAACAGGGAGAAAGGATTTTGAACCCCAATTATTGAGATAAAGTACTCCAAAACACGCATGAAGTCCCAGGACCTGCTTTCTGAAGACGTTTTTGTTCTGTCGAGCTCTCTGGTAGACTCCTCCCAAAAATGCACAGATACCATTTCAGACACACACACGTTTGAAAATTCAAAACAATGTTCTTTATGATGAAAATTCCCTTAACCTAAGCCCTCTTTTGGTATAGCAAAGAGCACTCATCTCCAAACAAACTGGTAATTTGTACAAGTCCCTTATCAGTTCTGTCATACTTAGCTTGCAGCTGTGAGGCAATTCACAGTCCTTCTTCTTTCACGAAGTGAAACACACTTTGCTCTGGTTTAGTTTCAAAGCGGGGAAAAATCAGCACACAAATGGTCCAAGTCAGTAAAGCAGTCACGAAACACAACGGTCAGATAATCCTCCACAATGGCCAAACCCACAGGCTGCTATTTATAGCAGCCTCACTAATGACCACAGCCCCACCCAACCATTTCCTCATTTTCTTTGATAATAATCTCTCAGTTGTTGTTGCCTATGCATCGCTCTCCTCACGCGTGGCTGTATCATTAACTCTTGTTCTGAATCCAAGGAGGAGCTAGATAATTGATCTCCTTCTGAGCTGTCTGCCCCACTCTCCTCCTCCCTGTCACTCATGCCTTCTTGGTCAGAGGAGCCTTCATCAGCAGATTCCACCGGGGGGGAGGGAACAGGCCTGCAGCATGTGGATGTCTCCCCCACATCCACAGTCCTTGGTGCAGGAGCTGGGCCAGAGCTAACCACAACAGATAGATAGATAGATGATAGATAGATGATAGATAGATAGATAGATAGATAGATAGATAGATAGATAGATAGATAGATAGATAGATAGATAGATAGATAGATAGAATGCTTAGAGCAGATCGCAAGACCACAGCTCCTAAAATCACTGCAGAGCCCAATAGACACGTACAGAACCCAGTTGCCACAAAAACCGTTTGAAGGGAGCTTCACAAATCTGGATTCCATGGAAGAGCCGCACGGTGTTTCCATTTTTTTGTCCACCCCCTGTATTTCCTGTAAGGTAAGAAAGTGTTCAGATCCCTTTGGGCGCTACCTCTCTTTCTCCCCCATTTCTAATCATTGGGCACATTGATTTCACCTGGTCCCAGAGTGACAGCCTCCCAACCCCCATAACTAATGGTGGCAAAACAGCTTTCGAACAAAAATAAATAACCAAGCCAGAAGACGAATGCTCCGGGACTGACGGCCATCAGTTCTTGAAGGGCATACTTCTGCGAGTATTATGCATGGGGGGAAAAGCTCTAAAAATCAATAATTCTCTAGGAATGAGTGATTGCTCCCCAAAGTGATGGATTCTATGCACCGGAAAATAGTTTGGTACCTTCTTGGGGGTTTGGCTTGGAGCAATTTAGACGGATGGGGGGGCTGAGGAAATTCAGGGGGTGTCCCTGGAACCCCATAATTTTTGCAGAGGTGTTTTACCTGTAGTCGGGTGGGGGGAGGTATTCTCAGGCAGCTGGGGGCTCTGGAAATCCTCTCTTTTTTCCAAGAAGAAAACCCATTCAACTCCCTTTTTAAAAAAAATAAAGTTTCTTTTGTTTTTCTCCACAAAGCAGGGTGCATTAAGGAAGACGCTGCTACAGGACACTTCAATAATTCTGCTTGAGCACTTCACAACTCCAAAAGAAACAGGTGTTTTTTTCTCTTCCCCCACATGCGCCCCAAGGACAGGGATTGTACACAACCTCAAGCCCCATCCCTCGCTCTCTTTTGCAGAACAAATCAGTCATCTGCCACTGGAAAAATCAGCTACTAAATAAAGAGAAGGACCTGCGAGGATAAAAGATGAATAGGTGGAAGAGATAGTTAAATAGGTAGATGTATTGTGTGTGTGTTTGTGTGTGTGTGTGGAGAGAGAGGGGAGGAGGAAGGGAGAAGGAGAGGGGGCAGACAGCTAAATAGATAGATGATAGAGATGAAGAGAGAGAGAGGTATGGAGGGAGAGACAGCTAAATAGATAAATGATAAATAGAGATGAGAGAGCTGCATGGTGACAGAGATATATAGATACTTGGAAAGATAAATAAAGATAGATAGATAGATAGATAGATAGATAGATAGATAGATAGATAGATAGATAGATAGATAGATAGATATGAAAAGAGATGCTTGGAGAGAAAGAGAAATTAGATGGAAGGATGGATGGATGGATGGATGGATGGATGGATGGATGGATGGATGGATGTTGGATGGATTGATTGATGGATGGATGTTGGATGGGTGGATGTTGGATGGATGGATGGATAGATAGATAGATGGACAGACAGATAGACAGACAGACAATAGATAGACAGATAGACAGACAATAGATAGAGATATAGATAGACAGACAGATGGATGTAAAATAGAGATGAAGAGAGAGATCCATGGAGAGAGAGAGAAAAAGAGATGATAGAAAGAGATGAAAAGAGAGAGAAATGAGATGAAAATGAAATAGATAGAGGTTATCTGAGAGCGAGTGAATGAGAGAGAGAGAGCTCCATCTCAATGTACAGCATGCTAAGCCTTTCACAAAACACACACAGACTCTCTGTGTGTTTTGAATAATGTACTTAGGGATGCCTTATAGGCTTTTAGCATTAAACACATGATGGACTCTGGATGCTCAAAAGCCTCATCTTTGAGCCTTCAGGGGTGGCTGTTGACCAGTTCCACAGGGTTAGATCAGTACATTGTGAGGCCCTAGTGATTCTGTTATCACTAGATAACAAAGGGGTCCCCAATGATCCAACTGGCTGACCTCTCTCCTCTCTCTTTTTTCTCTCTCTCTCCCTCTCTCCTCTCTTCTCTACTCTCCCCCTCTCTCTCCCCTCTCTCCTCTCTCTCCTCTTTTCTCCCTTTCTCTCTTCTATTTTCCCTCTCTCTTCTCTCTCTTCCCTTTCTCTCTCCTCTCTTTTCTCTCTCTTCCCTTTCTCTCTCCTCTCTTTTCTCTCTCTTCCCTTTCTCTCTCCTCTCTTTTCTCTCTCTTCCCTTTCTCTCTCCTCTCTTTTCTCTCTCTCCCCCCCTCTCTGTTCCCTCTCTCCTCTCTCTTCCCTCTCTTTCCTCCCTTTCTCTCTCCTCTCTTCCCTCCCTTCTCTCTCTTCTCCCACTCTCTCTCCTGTCTCTCCCTCCTGTCTCTTACTATAATATACCACATTCAAACATCTGAGCCTAGCAACTTCTAATTTTCATACTGGAAGAAGGCAGTGGAAATCAAATCCAGATTGGTGCTGAAGGGGGTCATGAACTTCATGACCTGACCAACACTCGAGCTGAGCTCCGAGGAGACTTTACTCTCATCTCACAGCATATTATATGCTGTGACTCAACTGGCAGTCCGTGGGTTTGAAATTCAGTCCCAAGAACTGCAGGCTGAAGCTATGAAAACCCCTTTCTGAAAACATGAAAAGCTGCTGACACTGACATAGACAGCAGTAGCCTAAAGGGACCGGTGATCTGAATAGATCAGGTGTAAGGCAGGTATTTCTCTTCCTCCAGGGTCTTGCTACCTTCTGGAAAACCTGGAATAGAATAGAGTAGAGTAGAGTAGAGGGGAAGAGAAGAGAAGAGAAGATAAAGGATAGTGGAGGAGAGAGAGGAGAGGAGAGGAGAAGAGAAGAGAAAGGATAGTGGAGGAGAAGAGAAGAGGAAAATGAAGAATGGAATGGAATGGAATGGAATCAAATGGAATCTGTGTATATACATTGGAATCTGCTTTCAGAGTTGAAGAAGCATCTGGGATGAGGAGCAAAACATCTTCAAAGAAAAAACAGAAAGTCCTGTTGCCTCTTAAAAAAAAAGAAGAACCTTTGGGACATGCAAGATCTGTATGACTGAGAATCTCCATAGATGATTAGAACCTAGAACATAGGGGCTGGAAGGGGCCATCGTGGTCTACTAATCCAACCCCCCACTCAGGGCAGGAGATCTAATACCAGCCTGACCAAATGGTTGTCCACCCTCTTCTTCTCATTCTCCTTCCTGGTGATGCAGTGCTAAGAGAGTGGTACTGCGGGCTACTTCTGCTGACTGCCGGTTGCCTGCAATTTTGGCAGTTCAAATCTCACCAGGCTCAAGGTTGACTCAGCGTTCCCTCCTCCCGAGGTGGGTCAAATGAGGACCCAGATTGTTGGGGTCAAATATGCTGATTCCGTAAACCGCCTAGAGAGGGCTGTAAAACTGGCATATAAGTCTAAATGCTATTGCTATTGCCTGCAATTTGACAGTTCCAATCTCACCAGGCTCAAGGTGGACTCAGGCTTCCATCTTTCCAAGGTGGGTAAAATGAGGAGCCAGTTTGTTGGGCGCAAAATGCTCACTCTTTTATATATATATATATATATAATAAAAAAGAAGGGAATATGAACAAAAAAGAGGGGGGTACAGAATCAAAAGGGTGTAGGAGCATAGTAAAACTGTTGCATAGTAATACATAAAAATTCATATCTCAATATTCTATTTCTTAAACTATATACATATAAGTTGTCCTTGTCATTACCGTATATATCTTGGTGTCCTATATATGATTCATAACATTTAGATTTCAAGTGTGAGACTAGGATGGTCCCATTTCGGCCTTGTTCTGGCCTCATCAGCTAGCCACACCCTTTCCTTACTGGGATTCGATCTGGTGAACTCTGCCTTGTAAAGCAGAGAACTAGCAGTTTGAGCTATCAGATCAGGTCCCTTCCAGCTCTGTACCAGGGAGGGGCTATATATATATCTTAGTTAGTAAAAAGTAAATAAGAGTGATTTATCAAAAAGGGAGACCAGAAAATAAGAGTATAACTAAGGACAGAGGATGTTTTAATAATCAACTGAAATAATTAGAGAAAATTGAGATTTAAGTAAGAGAAGAAGGGGGTAAGGAATAGTGGGAGGGGGTAAATCTGTGTGTGACACAGACGTTTTCAGGTGATATGACATGGTATAGTAATAAGATAGTGGGTGTATATGTAAGGTATAGTAAATATATATTTATGTAAAAGAGTATAGAAGTTGGTATATGTTCTGTCGAGCTCTCTGGTAGAATCCTCCCCAAAATGCACAGATACAATTTCAGACACACACGTTTGAAAATTCAAAACAATGTTCTTTATACCGAAAATGCAAATAAACAGAGCACTCTTTTTGTATAGCAAAGAGCACTTGTCTCCAAACAAACTGGTAATTTATACAAGTCCCTTATCAGTTCTGAAATACTTAGCTTGCAGCTCTGAGGCAAGTCACAGTCCTTCTTCTTTCACAAAGTGAAACACACTTTGCTCTGCTTTAGTTTCAAAGCGAGGAAAAATCAGCACACAAAGATCAAAGTCAGCAAAGCAGTCATGAAACACAACCATCAGATAATCCTCCACAATGGCCAAACCCACAGGCTGCTCTTTATAGCAGCCTCACTAATTCCCACAGCCCCACCCAACCACAGGTGGCCTCATTTTCTTTGATAATAATCTCTCAGTTGTTGCTGCCTATGCATCGCTCTCCGCATGCGTGGCTGTATCATTAACTCTTGTTCTGAATCCAAGGAGGAGCTAGATAATTGATCTCCTTCTGAGCTGTCTGCCACACTCTCCTCCTCCCTGTCACTCATGTCTTCTTGGTCAGAGGAGCCTTCATCAGCAGATTCCACCAGGGGCAAAACAGGCCTGCAGCATGTGGATGTCTCCCCCACATCCACAGTCCTTGGGGCAGGAGCTGGGCCAGAGCTAACCACAACAGCATAGGAGTTAATAAATAATTGTATTAAAATGTTATGGTGAGAGTAAAAATGCTCACTTTTTAAAACACTTAAAGAGAAGTCGGGAAAGCACTGTAAAGTGCTATATAAGTCTAAGGGCTGTTGCTATTTATTCAAAGGGATGGGGAAGAATAAGCCACCTTCCTCCTTTCTTCCGAGCAAATGTTTCTATTGCGAGCCCATTTGCCATCTCTGCGTCTCCATTTCGGTCCTTCGGCTCAAACATATTTCACTGGAGTTATTGATTTCCATAGCTGCATTAGCTCGCCGTTCTTGAACTCAATTTCAGTTCATTATAGTTGGGCTCAGGTCTCTCGCTCGCTTCCGCCTTACATGGAAGTGGTTTGCTTTTAAATCTGGGGAGTCGAGGGGCAATTTGGACTTTTATTTCAAGGGAGGCTCTGAGCAATTTGAAAAGCCAAGGGAATTGTCTAAATGATTTTGGAGAAATATGGATTTCATCTAATGGATGTGGCTTGCATCAGCTTCGATTGGAGATTAGTTTCTTTTTATATACAAAACTGCTGGGTGGATGCTCTTGTTGCAGCGAAGCGCTTGGTAATTCAACGGACCTGAATTACCAACTTTGAAAAGTTAGGCTTTGCGAAGAAGGAATCGAGCCATCACAACTGTTGTGGTTAGCTCTGGCCCAGCTCCTGCCCCAAGGACTGTGGATATGGGGGAGACATCCACATGCTGCAGGCCTGTTTTGCCCCCGGTGGAATCTGCTGGTAAAGGCTCCTCTGACCAAGAAGACATGAGTGACAGGAAGGAGGAGAGTGTGGCAGACAGCTCAGAAGGAGATCAATTCTCTAGCTCCTCCTTGGATTCAGAACAAGAGTTAATGATACAGCCACGCATGCGGAGAGCGATGCATAGGCAACAACAACTGAGAGATTATTATCAAAGAAAATGAGGCCACCTGTGGTTGGGTGGGGCTGTGGTCATTAGTGAGGCTGCTATAAATAGCAGCTTGTGGGTTTGGCCATTGTGGAGGATTATCTGATCGATGTGTTTTGTGACTGCTTTGCTGACTTTGACTTTTTGTGTGCTGATTTTCCCCCGCTTTGAAACTAAACCAGAGCAAAGTGTGTTTCACTTTGTGAAAGAAGAAGGACTGTGAATAGCCTCCCAGCTGCAAGCTAAGTATCACAGGACTGATAAGGGACTTGTACAAATTACCAGTTTGTTTGGAGACGAGTGCTCTTTGCTATACAAAATGAGGGTTTAGGTTAAGGGAATTTTCATTATAAAGAACATTGTTTTGAGTTTTCAAACGTGTGTGTGTGTCTGAAATGTGTACCTGTGAATTTTTGGGAGGAGTGTATCAGAGAGCCCAACAGAACAATAACCAGAATGAGTTTTCTTTTCTTTTATTTTTTAAAAATAATCTTTATTGAATATTTACATTAAAAACGAAAAAAAATATAATACATTATATAGCAGTAATATAAATTATGCAGAAAAAAAAGGGAAAAAAGGATTAGAGATAGAGTAAATTAAGTAAGGAAATTAAAGAAAGAAGGGATTTAGAAAGAATGAAAAAGAGAAAATATGTCAACTGTGTAGCTGACATTTTGCTCAAATTTTGCTCTAGTTTTAGTTGTATGTTTGGTGTAAGTTTCCCCTCGTTTTTATTTATTCGTAATGATCTTGTCGGTTAGATTTAGTGTGTGTATATATAGTTCTTAAATGTTGTACAAAACAAATGTTTTGTGTATGTAGTCGGCATTTAGGGGTTTGGTTTGTAGGGTTTAATAATTGTCTTCAGAATGTCTCAATCAATGCCCTTTGCAAATTAAACTATGAGTTATTTTCATTTTGTATCATGCTGACAGTGGGTGAGGTTGTTGTTCAATTTTTCTTCTTCTTTTTTAATAGTATTTAAGGTTTTTTTTAAATGATAACCAATGATACCATTTCTCCCAGGCCTTGTAGAAATCCAAATTCATCCCTCTTTTGAATTTCCATTGTCAGTTTCGACATTTCTGCGCCTTCCATAATTTTTATTAAGAGATTCAGGATGGTTGGAGTTATTTCTCGCTTGCAAAACTGCGCGTATAAAATTCTCGCTGCATATAAACATTGCAAATGTAGAAAATCTAGTATGAAATAGTCAGGTGATGAAAATGTGGGGTCCTTGCTGCTCTCTAAGCTTGGTGGTTTTTCTGGCTGATGTTTCATGACCCAACTAACTAACTTCATCAGTCGGAGGAGGAGGTGGGAGAATGTGGGGTCCTTAGCATTCTCTAAGTTTGGTGACTTTCTGGAAGACGTTTCATTACCCAAACCTGGTAACCTCATCAGTGCTAGAACTGAGAGGGGTATGTGGAGAGGGAGAGGAAGAGGAGGAGGAGGAGAAGGAGGAGGAGGAGGAGGAGGAGGAGGAAGAGGACTGTGAAGTTCTTGTTGCTCTCAGCTTGGTAATTTTCTTGCAGACATAGCAACATAGAAGACTGATAGCAGAAAAAGACGTCCTGGTCCAACCATGTCTGCTGGAAGTTTGTTCCAAGCATCTACGACTCTTTCAGTAAAATAATATTTTCTCATGTTGCTTTTGATCTTTCCCCCAACTGTCTTCAGATTGTGTCTCCTTGTTCTTGTGTTCACTTTCCTATTAACAACACTTCCCTCCTGAATCTTATTTTAACCCTTTAACATAAACATTTCATTACCAAACTAGTCAACATCGTCAGTGCCTTGATGGTGTTTATTTATTTTCTAACTTGTTAAATTTACCTAGACTGGTAATAAAATGTCTGCAACCCTGAACTTGAAATACTGTACCCCTTTTTTAAATCCAAAATGGATAAAAACGAGGCTGAATCGCAATTACAGAAAGCTTTGAAGACTTCTAATGAGTAGCGTGGGTGAAAACCAGATTTGGGTGTGTTTAGCTGTGTTTTTCTTATCATACACCTTTTATTTATTTCTTCTTTCCAATAATGTGCTGAAGCTGACCAGACTAAGGACGCTAGCCAGATGAATACCTGGTAAGCAGATTCTTTTCCCTATTTTCCTCCCCAAAAACTAAGGTGTGTCTTATACTATGAAAAATATGGTAAATTCCGATATACAGTGGTACCTCGTCTTACGAACTTAATTCATTCCGTGACCAGGTTCATAAGCAGAAAAGTTTGTAAGACGAAACAATGTTTCCCATAGGAATCAATGTAAAAGCGAATAATGCGTGTAATCCCAAAACTCACCCCTTTTGCCTTGCGCCGCTGGGAATCCCCGCCTCCGGACTTCCATTGCCAACAGAAGTACCCGTTCTTGCACTGCTGGGATTTATCTGAGGTTCCCCTCGCTAGGATTCAAAGCAGCGCTGGCAAAAAGGAAGGGAATCCCAGCGAGGGGAGACTCAGGGGAATCCCAGCAGCACAAGAACGGGCACTTCGGCTGGCAATGGAAGTGTAGAGGTGGGGTTTCCCAGTGAGGGGAGCCTCAGGTGAATCCCACACAGCAAGAACGGACGCTTCGGCTGGCAACGGAAGTCTGGAGGTGGGGTTTCCCAGCAAGGGGAGCCTCAGGGGAATCCCACAGAGCAAGAACAGGTGCTTCAGCTGGCAACGGAAGCCTGGAGGTGGGGTTTCCCAGCGAGGGGAGCCTCAGGGGAATCCCAGCAGAGCAAGAACGGGTGCTTCAGCTGGCAACGGAAGCCTGGAGGTGGGGTTTCCCAGTGAGGGGAGCCTCAGGTGAATCCCACACAGCAAGAACGGGTGCTTCAGCTGGCAACGGAAGCCTGGAGGTGGGGTTTCCCAGCGAGGGGAGCCTCAGGGGAATCCCAGCAGAGCAAGAACGGGTGCTTCAGCTGGCAACGGAAGTCTGGAGGTGGGGTTTCCCAGCGAGGGGAGCCTCAGGGGAATCCCAGCAGAGCAAGAACGGGTGCTTCAGCTGGCAACGGAAGCCTGGAGGTGGGGTTTCCCAGCGAGGGGAGCCTCAGGGGAATCCCAGCAGAGCAAGAACAGGTGCTTCAGCTGGCAACGGAAGCCTGGAGGTGGGGTTTCCCAGCGAGGGGAGCCTCAGGGGAATCCCAGCAGAGCAAGAACGGGTGCTTCAGCTGGCAACGGAAGTCTGGAGGTGGGGTTTCCCAGTGAGGGGAGCCTCAGGGAAATCACAGCAGCACAAGAACAGGCACTTTGGCTGGCAACAGAAGTCCGGAGGCGGGGATTCCCAGCAAAATGAGGCTCAGGGGAATACCAGCGCTTCGGATGGCAACAGAAGTCCAGAGATGGGGTACCCCAGCGGCGGCAGCTTGGGTTCGTAAGGTGAAAATAGTTCGGAAGAAGAGGCAAAAAAATCTCAAACACCAGATTCGTATCTCGAAAAGTTCGTATGAAGAGGGGTTCGTAAGACGAGGTACCTCTGTGTTTTCTGATAACTCCTTATTCATTCCCAGCTCTTTACATCACAACACCTATCCCAAAAGACAACAGTTAGATGGTTAATCTGAGCAACTTTTTCAGTGGTCTGGAAATCCTACAGAGTTTGGCTGAATAAATGAACAAATAGAATATGATCGGTCTATAAAGGCTGCCTTCCTTTGAGACCGATATGCAAATCTCCGGTTCGTTTTTAGCACGATCAGCAGATCTATCTCGGTTTTATCCTTTCCTGGAGAATGAGGTAACTAAATTCCCGTGTCTACTCTCCGAACAATTGGTCCTTGCTTGCTGCTTTTAACTAAAACTGCTGAAGTTTTAAGACCGGATGCATTAAGAGAAACCAGCGAAGAAATGAATTGCGTAAATGGCTTTGTGCAGCAACTTAAAAAGGGGACTTGAGTATAGCACAGACCACTGGTGCAAAAGATGGATATTCTTTCTAATGCAAAGCTTGTGAACGAAGGCTGCTCTTCAAGGATTCTCTCCTGGGCCTTTAAACAACAAAACAAATTAATTTCCAGTCTCTGCATCCTGTACATAATAATACTTTTTTTTTGTTTTTAATCAGCGCGGCTCTCTCCCTCCATCTCTCTTCCTTTTTTTTTCCCCCTTCCAAAAATTAAAATGAGATGGAAAGGATGAACCCACCAACATCCATTTCACATCAGGGAAAACTGCATTTTTGAGTGGTGCACTTAGCCGGGGCTCAGCCCGTTGTGAAAAGTGTGTTGGGGTTGCAAAATTTCACTGCTTAAATGCCAGCAAGGGGGAATACAGAAAGTCTTCATTCTCTGGGGCTGTTTAAGTGATTGTCCTCACTTTTCCTGCCTAGGTCTGGAAACCATAAAGTTGATGATGTTGGTTCATCATAGAAACATAGAAGACTGGCGGCAGAAAAAGACCTCATGGTCCATCTAGTCTGCCCTTATACTATTTCCTGTATTTTATCTTACAATCTTTAATTCAGTTACTGTGGATTTACCAACCACGTCTGCTGGAAGTTTGTTCCAAGGATCTACTACTCTTTCAGTGAAATAATATTTTCTCATGTTGCTTTTGATCTTTCCCCCAACTAACTTCGGATTGTGTCCCCTTGTTCTTGTGTTCACTTTCCTATTAAAAACACTTCCCTCCTGGACCTTATTTAACCCTTTAACATATTTAAATGTTTCGATCATGTCCCCCCTTTTCCTTCTGTCCTCCAGACTATACCGATGGAGTTCATGAAGTCTTTCCTGATACGTTTTATGCTTAAGACCTTCCACCATTTTTGTAGCCCGTCTTTGGACCCATTCAATTTTGTCAATATCTTTTTGTAGGTGAGGTCTCCAGAACTGAACACAGTATTCCATCGTGTTTAAAGTGGACCTTGACATCTAATGGGTTATGAGCTGTATGCGATGTGTCCACAGGTGGCTGGTAAGGCCTCTACAAGCCCAAAATGTTCTACCACATAATGGGCCGACATATGAGGGCACCATTGTCACAGCATTTGCAGCTCTGACTTTGCGGAAAACTGGAATAAGAACAACAACAGCCAAAACTCCTTCATCTTTCTAAGGAGAGGAAGAAAAAAATATTGAAAAGTTTGCAGAGGTGACTACTCTTAGACAATTCATGTGGAATTTCACCAGGAATTGAAGAAGGAGGAGGAGGAGGAGGAGGAGGAGGAGGAGGAGGAGGAGGAGGAGGAGAAGAAGAAGAAGAAGAAGAAGAAGTACAAATCTCCCTGAGAGACAAATATTTTCTATGCCTGTAACAGAATGCAACAGGAATGAAATTTGGTGCAGAGAATTGTAAAAGATATGGTGACGTTTAAGCAAGCAGCTCTGTAACTCGGTTTTATTTCTCTTGAGCCTTTTTCAAAAGCTGGTGTCTATTTCTGATCAACCCCAGTCATCCCTAGCACTCCGTTTTCACATTCTTCTAATGATTATAGAGGTTGTTTTACAGATGTGGCAAAGTTATCACCACCTGGTGGTTAAAAAGTATATAATATTTCTCAAACTGGCCAGAGATTGAAAACAGGCAGTATATTACTCTAAGATGGGACCTAAATTTTTTTTTGATAAACTTAGGATCATCTTAGGATCATTTTCTTAAGACTCTAGAAAGAGTGCAGAGAAGAGCGACAAAGATGATTAGGGGACTGGAGGCTAAAACATATCAAAAATGGTTGCAAGAATTGGGCATGGCTAGTTTGATGAAAAGAAGGACCAGGGAGACATGATAGCAGTCTTGCAATATCTCAGGTGTTGCCCCAAAGAAGAGGGAGTCCATCTATTCTCCAAAGCACCTGAGGGTAGAACAAGAAGCAATGGGTGGAAACTAAACAAGGAGAGAAGTAATTTAGAACTAAGGAGAAATTTCCTGACAGTCAAAACTGTTGATTAGTGGAACAGCTTGCCTCCTTGTAAATGCCCTCATCACCTCGAGGCTCAACTACTGTAATGCTCTCTACATGGGGCTTCCTTTGAAAAGTGTTCGTAAACTTCAGATCGTGCAGAATGCAGCTGCGAGAGCAATCATGGGCTTCCCAAGGTATGCCCATGTTACACCAACACTCCACAGTCTGCATTGGTTGCCGATCAATTTCCGGCCACAATTCAAAGTGTTGGTCTTGACCTATAAAGCCCTTCATGGCATCGGACCAGAATATCTCCGGGACCGCCTTCTGCTGCACAAATCCCAGCGACCAATTAGGTCCCACAGGGTTGGCCTTCTCCGGGTCCCGTCGACTTAACAATGTTGTTTGGCGGGTCCCAGGGGAAGAACCTTCTCTGTGGCGGCCCCGACCCTCTGAAACCAGCTCCCCTCTGAGATTAGAATTGCCCCCACCCTCCTTGCCTTCCACAAACTCCTTAAAACCCACCTCTGCCGTCAGGCATGGGGGAACTGAAATATCTTCCCCAGGCCTATACTGTTTATGTATGGTATGCTGTGTGCATGGTTTTTTTTAAAAAAATATATGGGTTTTTAGCTTTCTAATTATTGAATTTGTATTATATATTGTTTTCTGTTGCTGTTGTGAGCCTCCCCGAGTCTGCGGAGAGGGGCGGCATACAAATTTAATAAATGAATGAACGAATGAATGAATGAACGAATGAATGAATGAACGAATGAATGAATGAATGAATGCCCCAACACTGGAAGTTTTTAAGCAGATGCTGGATAACCATCTGTAGGGTTTCCTTCCTAAGCAGGGGGTTTATTTATTTAATTTTATTTATTTATTTATTTATTTATTTATTTATTTATTTATTTATTTATTTATTATTTATTTATTTATTTATTTATTTATTTATTTATTTATTTATTTATTTATTTATTTATTTATTCCAATACACAATGAGGGTTTTAGTGGGTATATATCAATATACACATAGTAAAATACATGATGAAGGTTATAGAGGAGATACTCATAGTAAAGTATATCTAAGAAATAATAGAAAAGAAGATATAGGAATAGAATATATCAATGAAAGAATAGAAGAAGAGATATAGGAATAGAGGAAAGGTATAGGAGATATAGGAAAGCAATAGGACAGGGGACGGAAGGCACTCTAGTGCACTTGTACTCGCCCCTTACTGACCTCTTAGGAATCTGGAGAGGTCAACCGTGGATAGTCTAAGGGTAAAGTGTTGGGGGTTGGGGATGACACTATGGAGTCCGGTAATGAGTTCCACGCTTCGACAACTCGGTTACTGAAGTCATATTTTTTACAGTCAAGTTTGGAGCGGTTAATATTAAGTTTAAATCTGTTGTGTGCTCTTGCGTTGTTGTGGTTGAAGCTGAAGTAGTCACTGACAGGCAGGATGTTGCAGCATATGATCTTGTGGGCAATACTTAGATCTTGTTTAAGGCGTCCCTTCCAACTCTGTTATCCAAGGTCCCTTCCAACTCTGTTATCCTATTAAATAAAGAGTTGCTTTTTTTCACATAGAGGCTCTGAGGTTCAGTCTTGACAGATATTTAATCTGAATGCCTAAGGCTTGTCTTGATGCAGAATCTTCATTCGGATGGGCCAAAACCCCGTGGCTTCATTAAGACAGAGATATGCTTTACAGCGGTATTTCCTTGCTTTGTAATTTCTTCTGGGGGCCATTCGCTTGAGATACATCCCACCTTAAGAAGATGCAAGCACATGATTCTGAATTAAGCAATGTTGCAAATGCAGCCTTGGAAATAATAATAATAATAATTGTTTGGGTTTTTTTTTAAAAAAAAAAAACTATTTTTCAATTAAATATAACCTGAGAGAGTGTAAACATTAATAGGATTCAATTTTGCTTTCTCCACTGCCAGCAGAATCCCAAACCGGTTAGCTCAGAATTTTGCTTATTTCCCTGTTGGATACTCAAGGGGTTTTGCTGGATAACTGGAGTGCAGAAAAATATATTTGGCTGATGGAGAGACAGAGAGAGGAAAGAGAGAGAGAAACAGAGAGAGAAACAGAGAGAGAGAAGAAGAGAGGGAGTGGGGGAGAGAAAGGAGAGATGGGGAGAAAGGGAGAGGGGAGGGGAGCAGAAAGAGAGAGGGAGTGGGGGGAGAAGGAGAAAGAGGGAGAGAGACTGTGAGGATGAGAAAGATTAAGTACACAGAGAGAGGGAGGAAGAGAGAAAGGGGAAGAGAAAGGAGAGAGAGGGCAAAAGAGGAGGGGAAGAGAAGGAGAGAGGGAGATGGGGGAGAGAAAGGAGAGATGGGGAGAAAGGGAGAGAGGAAGGGAGGAGGGGAGGAGAAGGAGAGAGGGAGGTGGGGGAGAAGGAGAAAGAGGGAGAGAGAATGTGAGGATGAGAAAGATTAAGTAACAGAGAGAGGGAGAAGGGAGAAAAGGAGAGAAAGGAGAGAGAGGACAAAAGAGGAGGGGGAGAGAGGGAGTGGGGGAGAGAGAAAGGAGAGATGGGGAGAAAGGGAGAGAGGAAGGGAGGAGGGGAGGAGAAGGAGAGAGGGAGTGGGGGAGAAGGAGAAAGAGGGAGAGATAATGTGAGGATGAGAAAGATTAAGTAACAGAGAGAGAGGAGAAGAGAGAAAGGGGAAGAGAAAGGAGAGAGAGGGCAAAAGAGGAGGGGAAGAGAAGAGAGAGAGGGAGTGGGGAAGAGAAGCAGATGAAGACAGAGAGAGGGAGGGGAGAGGGAGAAGAGGGGAGAGGGGCAAATGGAAAGAAAGGAGGGGAGGAAGGAGAAAAGGAGAGAGGGTGGGAGAGGAAGAGAAATCTTCTAGAGAGTTTTATATATACACTAAACCACAGCTGAGAAACACTGCACTTAAAATTTGGCAACTCAATTTCTCATGGTTGGCGTATCGATCTTCCTTTTATGAATCTTGATCCAGCAATGCCTATTAAAACATGGTGGGCCTCATTTAAGGCCCCAAAGTTTGGAACCTCTTAAATCTTGCCAACAATTCCTAACTTATTATCACTTTTTAAGGTGACAGGAGAGAGAAAATTGTTAAGACCCTCCTTGGGGGAGGGGGGGTTGAGGAAGCCAATTTACAAATCTATAGTATCTTCTTCTATTCTACATCAATACTTACAATTCTACCTTCTATCTACCTCCTTCTATCCTATCCTCTACCCTACCACCAATACGTAAAATTCTATCTTCTTCTACTCTCCATTCTTCCACCCTATCTTCTATCCTACCATCAATACTTACACTTCTATCTTCTTCTAGCCTACCTTGTTCTACCTCTATGTTCTACTCTACCATCAATACTTACAATTCTATTGTTCTGTCCCTACCTCCTTCTATCCTAACCTTTTACCCTACCCATCAATACTTATACTTCTATCTTCTTCTAGCCTACCTTCTTCTATTCTATCTTCTACTCTACCACCAATACTTACAATTCTATCTTCTTCCCTACCATTAATACTTACAATTCTACCTTCTATTTACTCTCTCTATCCTACCTTCTACCCACCGTCAATACTTATACTTCTATCTTCAGCTAGCCTACCTTCTTCTATTCTATCTTCTACTCTACCACCAATACTTACAATTCTATCTTCTTCCCCTACCTTCTTCTACCCTATCTTCTATCCTACCATTAATACTTACAATCCTACCTTCTTATTTACTCCTTCTATCCTACCTTCTACCCTACCATCAATATTTCCAATTCTATCTGAGTTTTTCTACTCCATTAAAAAGGGACAGCAGTGTAGGCACATTAATAATAGCTCTAATCCAACTGAAAGATTTGTGAAGTCCCTTTCTTTACTCTGGGTTTGACTTTAACCAAGGAGTGAGAGAGAAGGAGAGGGACACACGAATTGAATTTTTTTGAAACAAATCTAGGAAAACGAACAAAAAAAGATGGCAGATGAAGCCTTGCGTCATCTATAAGGCTCAATTAGAAGGCACCACTGTCAAGTGAGGACAGATTTTCAAAATAAAAAAAGACTAGGAAGTCTGTTTGTTTTGACCTACTGAAAGGCTGGCAAAACAAATCAAATGTGGTTTTATTCTTTAGCCAAAGGTTTTATTCTTTCCTCACCGACAAATGAATCACCCTGATGTGACACGATTACAGATCGGCCTGTGCAAATATTTAAGGTGGAAATTAGGATTTGTGTAAGAGTAAGACAATGTTGGTCCTACAGCAGTGTTTCCCAACCTTGGCAACTTGAAGATATTTGGACTTCAACTCCCAGAATCCCCCAGCCAGCATCCACTGGCTGGGGAGTTCTGGGAGTTGAAGTCCAAATATCTTCAAGTTGCCAAGGTTGGGGAAACACTGGTCTACAGTACTGGTGGCTACAAGCTTATTTAAAAGGTTTCTGCCCAATAACGTCTCTCTGCCTGAACTAGAAGAATAGAGAAACACAGAGAATAGAGGAGAATCCAAGTGGTTTGTACAATCTATCCAGAATTTTGATGGCACAATGGATGGATGGATGAGATAGAGTTAGGTAAAGGGAGGGAGGTTGGGAGGGAGGGAGGGAGAGGGAGGGAGAGAGAGAGAGAGAGAGAGAGAGAGAGAGAGAGAGAGATGGTTATTTATTTTTGCTGATAAGTGAAAAGGAAGGAAGTGTAGTATAGATCTATTTCAAGCTTGTTATGCTCTCATCAGCTAGACCTACCCTTGCCGGGATTTGAACCTATAGGCTTCTGCATGCAAGGCAGGATATTAACTTCTAAGCTACAGGCTCACCTCTGAATCAGCTTTTACCATATGTTTGAGAAGAGAAGAGCCATATGTTTGTTTTCCGTCAAATCACCCCGGTATTCCCAAATATGGGAGGATGGATCTCCATCTCCATCTCCATCTCCATCTCCAATCTATCTATCTATCTATCTATCTATCTATCTATCTATCTATCTATCTATCTATCTATCTATCTATCTATCTATCTATCTATCTATCTATCTTCCATAATATATATATTGCCATAATATATATTGCCTTGAAATGGCCCTGGGTTGGGCCTAGAGGCAAAAAGGAGCTGTGATGTTCCTTCAATATACCAGGGTGATCCGACATAAAAAGCATATAGCCCCTCCCTGGTACAGAGCTGAAGGGATCAGGTCTGGTGGCCTAGAGGTCAATCCTCTGTCTTACAAGGCAGAAGCTGCCAGATCAAATCCCAGTAAGGGTGTGGCTAGCTGATGAGGCCAGAACAAGGCCGAAATGGTGCCATCCTAGTCTCTCTTAATTTTAAAAAAATTCAGTAAAAAACATGTGATACATATATATATATATATACCTTATACTATATATACTTGGCACATGTCTGCCTCTTGGATTGTAAGTGCTCGCTAACAAAGGATTTTTTGAAATAACTATCACATCATTAATATTTATTATACAGTATTATATTAACACACTCTGATGCTAAGGAGTTATATGTTCTACTCCCCCTCCCCACCTGAAAAGAACTCTGTTCCAACTACCAGTTGCCTTATGTTAACATGCTCTGGTGCTAAGGAGGTACACATTCTACATCTACAAATGTATTGGCATCTACAAAAGAGGTAGGAATTCTGCCCATCCACCTTCTTGGCCAGTCCTCCACAGATACTAATGCAAGTCCGACTCCAAAGCTTAGCCAAAGAGAGAGAGGGGGAGAGAGAGAGAGAGAGAGAGAGAGAGAGAGGTATTTGATCAAAGGAGCACTATTGTAACTAATCGAGAATATGAACCTGGATAAAATTAAACAGAATACCCAGACGCAAAAGCATGAGAAGAAACTATTAGAGCAGAATATGACCAAGCAGCCTAGGCAGTTATCTTAATTGTCTTTTTCCTGTGAATGTTATCCCTGTAACATGAATTCTGATTAAAGGCAGCGAGATGTTCAGAGCTCTTGGTATCTCCTGCCTGCAGTTTATCAGAGGAACATATCAGTTCTTCCACGGAATTAATGAAGAGCGGGAGATGGAGTCGCACAGTTTCGTGCCATTCGGCAATCACAAACCAGCTATCACTACCATGGACTTCGATGCAATTACTCTAGGGTTGTGAGCAAGGGTTTTCACACTCCTTTTTGAATAATAATAATAATAATAATAATAATAATAATAATAATAATAATAACAACAACAACAACAACGACAATGATAATGATGATGATGATGATAATAATAATAATAATAATAATAATAATAATAATAATAATAATAATAATAGAAAAAGTGGTCAAAAATGAACAAGCAAAACTACTGTTGGACTTCCGACTGACTGAATTCTGAAGCATAACACAATCTCCTGATTGTGGAGAAAAAGAAAGTATGGATCATCGACATCGCAATCCCAGGGGACAGCAGAATTGAGGAGAAGCAGCTAGAGAAATTAGTGAAATACGAAGATCTAAAAATCGAGCTGCAACGACTCTGGCATAAGCCAGTGAAAGTAATTCCAGTGGTCCTTGGCATGCTGGGCGCAGTATCAAAGGATCTCAGCGGACATTTGAAAACCATCGGAATTGACAAAATCTCCACCTGTCAATTGCAAAAGGCCGCTTTACTGGGATCGGCAGACATAATTCGCCCCTACATCACGCAGTCTTAGGTGCTTGGGAAGCGCCCGACTGGGGATGAAATACGAAATCCAGCATAGTGATCTCGTTTGCTGTGTTGTATTGACATAATAATAATAATAATAATAATAATAATAATAATAATAATAAATAACCCACCTCTGCCATCAGGCATGGGGGAACTGAGATACTCTTTCCCCCTAGGCCTTTACAATTTATGCATGGCATGTTTGTTTGTATGTATGATTAGTTTTACAATAAGGGTTTTTTAGTTGTTTTAGTATTGGATTTACATGTTGTTGTTTTTTATTATTGTTGTTAGCCGCCCCGAGTCTACGGAGAAGGATGGCATACAAATCCAATAAATAGATAGATAGATAGATAGATAGATAGATAGATAGATAGGTAGGTAGGTAGGTAGGTAGGTAGGTAGGTAGGTAGGTAGGTAGATGGTAAGTAGAGAGAGAAGATAGATAGATAGATAGATAGATAGATAGATAGATAGATAGATAGGTAGGTAGGTAGGTAGGTAGGTAGGTAGTTGGTAAATAGCGTGAGAGAGAGAGAAGATAGATAGATAGATAGATAGATAGATAGATAGATAGATAGATAGGTAGGTAGGTAGTTGGTAAATAGCGTGAGAGAGAGAGAGGATAGATAGATAGATAGATAGATAGATAGATAGATAGATAGATAGATAGATAGGTAGGTAGGTAGGTAGGTAGTTGGTAAGTAGCGAGAGAGAGAAGATAGATAGATAGATAGATAGATAGATAGATAGATAGATAGATAGATAGATAGGTAGCTAGGTAGGTAGGTAGGTAAATAAATATATCTGGGGGGTTTTCTCCCCATCTTGCTTTTTGGTGCTTCTACCAGCAAAAGAGTCCTGGAAAGCAACCCAAGATAATTGTCCCCCCTCTCTCTTTCCTTTGTGGAACAATTTGCTTTGAATAATGGCTGCTGTGGAAGGCCCATATTGAACATCTGGAAGGAGGACCCTGTTTTCGGCTGATTCCTTCCCTTGCCAGCTTCCTGATAGGTAACTTGCCATCCTTTCCAGAAGCCTTCTGCAGAAAGTGGAAGAAGCTGGCTGGAAATAATCAGAATCACGCCGCGCGCCATAGATTGGACCACATTTCTTCCGCTTTACTTAGCATAGTGCTCCGTCGCCAGAGTTCAGGCTTCCCGAATATTTACAGCCTCACGCTGCTTCTCCTCACATCAGCCCTTTAAATGGTCGCCCATGCAGAGAGCTTGAACGCAGCCTTTTTATTTTTATTCCTGAACAACAAAAAAGAAATTGCTTCCTTCAGCCATCCATCCTTGCTCTAACTGGCCAGCTGAGCCTCTCGTAGGCAAGGGAAAGTCATAAGGAAGACTTACAGTTCCCCCAGGGCTGGAAAAACAACAATTTTGGCCATTCAACAAACAGTTGCCTGCTTCTTCTTCTTTTTTTCCCCGAGCTTTGCAGAATCGCCACCCTGCCTGCAGTCGGGCACAAGTTAGGAATCCCTGCCTTGTGAAAACTTTTTTTTCTCTCTCCCGTGCAGGCTGCCAGGTTTGTCGTGGCTGTATCGGTTTACCAGTTCAGGGAATGGAGACCACAAAGCGAGTGAGTAACTCAGGCTTTTATTGATGCATGCACGCAGGTTCAGAAGGTTAGACAAGCAATGTCTGAACCTCGGCTTGTGGCCGAGGAAATACTTTTATATTTTTTACAGAGATCCAGGCTGACCAAGGCGGGTCATTATATCAACCAATTACAGAGAATAGCATAGAATAGAATAGAATAGAATAGAATAGAATAGTAGAGTAGAGATAGAATAGCATAGAATAGCATAGAATAGAATAGAATGGAATGGAATAGAATAGAATAGAATAGAAGAGTAGAGTAGAGTAGAGTAGAGTGTAGATAGAATAGAATAGAATGGAATGGAATGGAATGGAATGGAATAGTACAGAACAGAACAGGAATAGAGGTGAGTAGAACAGAATAGAATAGAAGAGAAGAGTAGAGTAGAGTGTAGAGTAGAGATAGTATAGCATAGCATAGCATAGCATAGCATAGCATAGAATGGAATGGAATGGAATAGTACAGAACAGAACAGAACAGGAGTAGAGGTGACTAGAACAGAACAGAATAGAATAGAACAGAACAGAACAGGAGTAAAGGTGAGTAGAGTAGAATAGAATAGAATAGAATAGAATAGAATAGAATTCTTTCTTCGTGTGATTGGACACACAAGTAATTTGTCTTTGGTGCAGATGCTCTCAGTGTACATCAAAGAAAAAGAGACATTTGTCAAGAATCATAAGGGACAACACTTAATGATTGTCATAGGGGTCAAATAAGCAATGAAGAAACAATCAACATTAATAAAAATCTTAAGGATGCAAGCAACAAGTTACAGTCATACAGTCCTACGTGGGAGGAAATGGGTGATAGGAATGATGGGGAAAAAACTAGTAGTAATAGTGCAGGCTTAGTAAATAGTATGACAGTATTGAGCGAATTATTTGTTTAGCAGAGTGATGGCGTTTGGGGAAAAAACTGTTCTTGTGTCTAGTTGTCTTGGTGTGCAGTGCTCTGCAGCGACGTTTTGAGGCTCGGAGTTGAAACAATATGGACAGTTTATGCACAGGATGCGAGCGGTCCGTAACTATTTTTACTGCCCTCTTTTTGAGTCGTGCATTATACAGGTCCTCAGTGGAAGGCACGAGACCCCATACCATTTTAGACAAGTGGGTGTCCAGTCTCTTCTTAGAAACCTCCCGTGGTGAAGAACCCACAACTTCTGAAGGCAAGATGAACATGTCAACACTCCTATTGAATCAGGTTTGTGTGTGTGTGTATGTATGTATGTATGTATGTATGTATGTATGTATGTATGTATGTATGTATGAAATAAGATTACCTCCGGGACCACCTCCTGCCGCATGAGTCCCAGAAACTGGTTAGGTCCCACGGAGTCGGCCTTCTCCAGGTCCTGTCAACTAGACAATGTCACTTTATTATTATTTATTAGATTTGTATGCCGCCCCTCTCCGGAGACTCTTGGTGGGGCCTAAGGGGAGAGCCATCTCTGTGGGGGGCCCGGCCCTCTGGAATCAACTCCTCCCACAGATTCGTACTGCCCTCACCCTCCTCGCCTTCCGCAAGAGTTTGAAGACACGCTTGTGCCGACAGGCTTGGGGACACCAACCATCAGCCCCTGCACGTGAATGAATGCTTGTTGAATGGAAACTATGCTGACGGATTGGAAATGATTGTTTTTTAGATTAAATTGGGGTTTTAGACTGTTTCTTCTTAGTTACTATTGGATTTCTGAATTGTATTGTTTCTCACATGCTGTAAGCCGCACCGAGTCCTCAGAGAGGGGCGGGATATAAATCCAATTAATATAATGATGATGATGATGATGATGATGATGATGATGATGACGACGACAACGATGATGTTTTATTGGTTCAGCTCGGGCCCATTGATAATTTGGATGGAATTTGGAAATGTTTCATTTTTTATTAGAAAATTAAATGCAGCATGAATTGAAACCTGGTTATTTTTTAAGTCACATTATGTACCTACCTACCTACCTAACCCACCCATTCACCCACCCATCCATCCATCTATAATATATCTCTCTCCCTCTCTCCCTCTCTCCGTCCATCCATCCATCCATCCATCCATCCATCCATCCATCCATCTATCTATCTATCTATCTATCTATCTATCTATCTATCTATCTACATCTATCTATCTATCTATCTATCTATCTATCTATCTATCTATCTATCTATCATATCTGTCTGTCTGTCTGACTGTCTGTCTATCATATCTATCTATCTATCTATCTATGTATCTGTCTATCTATCTATCTACATCTATCTATCTATCTATCTATCTATCTATCTATCTATCTATCATATCTGTCTGTCTGAGTCTGTCTATCATATCTATCTATCTATGTATCTGTCTGTCTGTCTGTCTATCTGTCTGTCTATCTATCTATCTATCTATCTATCTATCTATCTATCTATCTATCTATCTATCATATCTGTCTGTCTGACTGTCTGTCTATCATATCTATCTATCTATGTATCTGTCTGTCTGTCTGTCTATCTGTCTGTCTGTCTGTCTGTCTGTCTGTCTGTCTATCTATCTATCTATCTATCTATCTATCTATCTATCTATCTATTATCTATCTATCTATCTATCTATCTATCTATCTATCTATCTACCTACATCTATCTATCTATCTATCTATCTATCTATCTATCTATCTATCTATCTACCTACCTACCTACCTACCTACCTACCTACCTACCTACCTACCTACATCTATCTATCTATCTATCTATCTATCTATCTATCTACCTACCTTCCAACTATCATCTCTCTCTCACACACACACACCTCTCTTTCTCTCACTCACACACACATGCACCAAATTACCAGAATAAAGAGGTTTTTCTGTAACATGGAATCTTAAAGAAACATTGCCTCACTTATGAGAAGGCTGCATATTCTCAATTTCTCCCTTGACTGGATTAAATGTATAATTTACATATTTGCATCCTTTCCATTACCTGCACTTGTTTATCGTCCTTCCTTGGGGAAAACTCTTCTCCCATTACTTGGGAGAGAGAGAGAGAGAGAGAGAGATGTCCCTTGCCTTTGTTAAACCCTTATTATCCAAGGAACACTAATGGGGGGGAATGAGAATAAAATAGCTTCTGAATGAGCTAATCCCAGTTTTGCATCAAAGAAGAAAAATAGGAAACCACAACAGAGGGGAAAAAATAGTTCTGTGGTTGCCCATAAAAACCCACTTTTGCAACCACAGGGCAGATCTTAACTGGCGAACAGGCGCAGAGAAGGGGGAAAACTTACCTTGAATGACCCCCTTTTTTTAAAAAAGGAAAGATTTGACCAGGAAAAGGAAAGGAAAACAAAAAAATGAAAGAAAGGAGTAAGTTGTCCATTGATGTTCCGCCTTGGAGGGGGGGGGGGGATGCTGCAATTTGGGGTTAATTTTTGGAGGGCGGTGGGAGGGAGGAGGGAAGGAGGTTTCTGTTTGCCTTCTCCGCCTCTCACTCTCCCCTTAATTCCACTCCCCCCCCCCTTTATTCTCCTGCCAGGGAGATGCCACCATGCAAGGACCCCGAAGATTCAGAATCCGAAAATATGAACCCTGGGGAAAGACCGGGCTTAGTCACGTAGGTCAGTCGCTCTTCCCACATCTGAAATAGCTGTGCCTTTGAATTTTGAAGCCTTTCGTCTACTTCTTCCCTTCCCTTCTTTCTTTTCCTTTCCTCCTCCTTTCCTTTCCTCCTTTCCTCCCCCTTTCCTTTCCTTTCTTCCTTTCCTTCCCTCCTCCTTTCCTTTCCTTTCCTTTCTTCCTTTCCTTTCCTTTTCCCCATTTCTTTCCCTTTCCTTTTTTCCTGTTTCCTTTTCCTTCCTCCTCCTTTCCTTTCCCTTCCATTCCCTCCTCTCCCCTCTCCTTCCCTTTCTCTATTTTTCTTCCTTCCTTTTCTCTTCCCTATTTTTTCCCTTCTTCCTTTCCCCCCTTTTCTCCTTTCCTTTCTCCTTCTATTTTCCCCCCTTTTCCCTCCCCTTCCGTTTCTCCGCATCCCTTCTTCTCTTTTGCTTGCCCCGACCGTCTCCAAAACGACCCGCCAGGCTTTTCCCAAAGGCTCTCGAGGGGGCTAAGATTAATCCAGCTACTAGCAGGGGGGGTGTCTTTGGAGGGCGGCCCCCGCCTTCCGTTCCTTCTTGCTTTCACCTCTTAATTTCGCCAGAAACTCCAAACGCGAGACCCGGAGGGGGTTCACGGCGACGCGCCCGCATCTGGACCTGGAAAGGGCTACAAGAGGACGCGTGTCGGGTGTTTCCAAGCTCCCCGCGCCCGGAGGAAATCAGAACCGGGGTTGGGGGGGAGGGAGAGAGAGAGGGGGGCCCCAGCACGAACCCCCCGTGCGAGGAAAGCTGCAAGTTTTGAGCGGAGGGGAAGCTGGTGCGCCCGCCTCGGCCGTGCGAACCTGGAGCCGAGCGCTGAGCATCCTTTGCGGAGACGCGCGCGCGCGCCAGAGGAGGAGGAGGAGGTGGTGGTAGCGGAGGAGGAGGAAGAGGAGGAGGAAGAGGAGCGCATGCGTGTCGCCCGGGGCCACTGCGCGGGTCGTGTGAACGCGCGGTCTTCCTTGCCCGCGCGGGGGGCCGGGAGGGGGAACCGGTAAGTACGCTTAGCCAAGGCGCCGTCATCCGTTCCCCCCTCCCTCTCGCTTCTCTCTCTCTCTCTCTCCCTCCCCCCCCCCCCCTTTCACTCCGGCTTCTCATCCGCGAAGAAACGGTGGCGGCGGAGGATGCTGCGAGGCTCGGCTGCAGTTCGAGCTCGTGGGGATGCGCGTCTTGGAGAAGGCAAGAGCAGCCCGACCTCGGCTCCGGTTTTTTGCGCAGGGCTCCCGGGATTGGCGACGATTGGGGAGGGTGCAGAGGGGGGCGACAGGCGAAGGGAAGGGGGCGCTACCTCCCCCCCTCTTCAACCGGGCTGCACCGGTTCGGCTGCGGGGGTGGGTGGATGGAGGGGGGGCGCGCGTGTGCCTGAGCGTTGAGCGAGGATGTGGAAAGGGGAGCAAGCGAAGCGAGGCGGCACAAGTTCCTGGCGAGCTTTAGGGGGCACCCCAATAACTGGCAGGGAGGGAGGGGCGTAAACGGGGGCGGGGGGCATTTTGCAAGAAGCGTCGGGTTTTTTTTTGGGGGGGACTGTCCTGCCGAGCCTAAAGAGGTGAGAGGCTCCGACGTTGGGGGACGAGGAAGAGGAGGAGGATGGAGAATAATAATAAGAAGGGGGGATGCGTTGCGCTCCTGCGGGGAGAGATACATGCTTTGGGGGGAGGGAGGGTGCGTGGGATGAATCCCTCCATTGCCGATGGGTCTCCCTCCCCCACTCCTCCTTTTTTCCTCCAGGGGATCCACGTGAAAAGGAGACGCTGGGGGTTTTGGAGCCGGGAGGGGAGCGCGCATTTCGGATGTCTCCTCCTTCCTTCCTTTCTTCCTTCTCCTTTGCTACCAAAAGCAGCCGGACGAGGCTTCGGATTTTTTGCCCGGGGTGGCCCGGCTGCTGCCGGAAGGAAGGAAGGGAGGAAGGAAAAGGAGGAAGGAAGGAGAGGGGGGAAGGAAGCAGGGAAAGAAGTAAGAAGGGAGGGAGGGAGGAAGCAGGGAAGGAAGGAAGGTGGGAGGAAGGATTTTGGAAGGAAATTGAAGGAGGGAGGGTGTAAAGGAAGGAAGGAAATTGAAGGAGGGAGGGTGCAAAGGAAGGGAGAAGGGAAGGAGGAGGGAGGGAGGGAAGGAGGAAGAGAGGAAGGGAGGGAAGGAAGGAAAGAGGGAAGGGAGGAGAAGGTGGAAAGAAGGAAGGAAGGAAGGGAGGGAGGGAGGAGAAGGTGGAAAGCAGGAAGGGAGGGAGGGTGGAAAGGAAGGAAGGACGAGAGATAACTCCATCCCACCCCGCGCTGGCTGTTTCCACGGCTCTCCCCCTCCCTCCCTCGGGAACTGTCGCCTTCCCCCCCCCCCTCCCTCCCCGCCGC
Organism: Erythrolamprus reginae; assembly: GCF_031021105.1. Taxonomy (NCBI): domain Eukaryota; kingdom Metazoa; phylum Chordata; class Lepidosauria; order Squamata; family Dipsadidae; genus Erythrolamprus; species Erythrolamprus reginae. Next base: position 55,738,286 of record NC_091957.1, read on the forward strand.
CGGCGGAACCTGGCGATCCGGGCACCAGGAGGCTGCGGCATCAACGCTGAAGCACTGCGGTGGAGGCCACCCGCGCCCCCCACCCAGCCCCGCCGCCCCGCCGCCTGTCCCCGGGAGGAGGTAGGGAGGAGGCAGACCCTGCGGCCCTAGGGCTTGGGGGGGCTTGGGGGCTGCCCGGGCGGAGTTCCCTCCTCCTCCCCCCCTTCTCACGCCTGCTCGCCCCGTCCTGGAGTCTCTTCTCTCAATTGCACAGCAGCGGGTCCTTCTCGCTCTTGCCCTGTTCACCTGCCGCCCTCTTGTTGGCCCACAAGGACCCTCCTTGGTCTTTCTCTCTCGGCTGATTGCAAATCCTTCCTTCCTCCCTCCCTCCCTTCCTTCCTTCCATTTCCCCCTTCACTTTCTCCTTTTCCTTCCCCTTCCTTCCTTCCTTCCTTTTCCCTTCCCTTTCTCCTTCTCCTTCCTTCCTTCCCTCTTTCCTCTCTCCCTTCCTTCCATTTCCCCCTTCTCTTTATCATTTTCCTTCTCCTTCCCTCTTTCCTTTCCCCTTCAATTACCCCTTCTCTTTTACATTTCTTCCCTCCTTCCTTCCTTCCCCTTTCCATTTCCCCCTTCCCTTTCTCCTTTTCCTCCCTCCCTCCCTCCCTTCAATTTCCCCTTCCCTTTCTCCTTCTCCTTCCTTCCTTTCCTCTGCCATTTCCCCCTTCCCTTTCTGCTTCTCCTCCCTCCCTCCCTTTCCCCTTCTCTTTCTCCTTTTCCTTCCTTCCTTCCAAGTCCCCCTTCCCTTTCTCCTTTTCCTTTTCGTTCTTCTTCCTTCCTTTCCCCTTCAATTCCCCCTTCTCTTTCCCATTCCTTCCTTCCCCCTTCCATTTCCCCCTTCCCTGTCTCCACTTCCCTTTCTCCTTCCTCCCTCCCTCCCTTCCTCCCTCCCTTCCTCCCATCTTTCCTTCCTTTCCACTTTGCTGTCTTCAGTCTTTCCCCCACACATACCTCACTTTGACCTCTACTCCTGCCTCTGGTTCTTTGCACCCCTTCTGTTGGTCCACCAAGCATCAACCTCATGGTTCTCCACCCACCCACCCCCAACCTCTGGTCCATCTTATTTTGTGTCTTTCTTTCTTTCTTTCTTTCTTTCTTTCTTTCTTTCTTTCTTTCTTCTGTGCCACAGGAACCCTTCAGGGTTCTCCTGAACCTTCCTCTAAACCTCCTTCAAGCTCTCCTTGGCCTCCCCTTTGAGTCCACTCTTTCCTCTTTTGTATATCCCTCTTTGTATCCTCTCTTATAAATGCTGTTTTTATTATTTTATTCTCATACACAGTTGTTATCATCTATTGTTCCTATTCCTAGATTCTCTCTATGAAGGCATCTCTCTCTCTCTCTCTCCCCCTCTCCTTCTCTCTCTCTCTCTTTAGCTCGCTCCCTCCCTTTCTCTCTTCCTCCCTCCCTCTCTACCTCTCTCTCATTCTCTCTCTCTCTTTTCCCCCCCTCTCTCTCTTTCTCTCTCCCTCCCTCCCTCTCTCTCTTCCTCCCTCCCTCTCCTTCTCTCTCTCTCTTTAGCTCTCTCTCCCTCCCTCTCTCTCTTCCTCCCTCCCTCTCTCCCTCTCTCTCATTCTCTCTCTCTCTTTCTCCCTCTCTCTCTCTCTTTCTCCCTCCCTCCCTCTCTCTCTCTTTAGCTCTCTCTCTCATTCTCTCTCTCTCTCTCTCTTTCTCACTCTCTCTCTCTCTCTTTAGCTCTCTCTCATTCTCTCTCTTCCTCCCTCTCTCCCTCTCTCTCATTCTCTCTCTCTCTTTCTCCCTCTCTCTCTTTCTCCCTCCCTCCCTCTCTCTCTTTAGCTCTCTCTCTCTCTCATTCTCTCTCTCTCTCTCTTTCTCACTCTCTCTCTCTCTCTCTTTAGCTCTCTCTCTCTCTCATTCTCTCTCGCTCTCTGTTTCCTTCTCTCTCTGTGGCTCTCCGCTCTTAATCAGAAGCATCTGAAATATTCTAATTTGACTTTTTTGGCCCCAAATGGGTTGGAAAAGCTGCTACTGGGTCAAGCAAAGATGTATCACTTAAGGGCAGCCTAGTTTTCCCTTTGCAAGTGGAGGGTGGATAAGAGCCATCTGTTTTTGGATCCAATTATGTAAGACATACAAAGGAAAGAAAAAAGTTTCAGGACAGTTTTTCAATTACATCACTCGAAGGACTTCTGGCTTCATGGGCCTCCTTCTCCGATAAGGGATTGCCTTACAGTTCCCATCCTTGGGTCCTCCTAAAAGGACGAATGCTGCAATTGAAATGGGAATCTAATTTCTTCCCAGACTGCATTATTATTATTATTATTATTATTATTATTATTATTATTATTATTATCATTATTATTATTACCATTATTATTATTATTATTATTATTATTATTATTATTATTATTATTACCATTATTATTATTATTATTATTATTATTATTATTATTATTTCTCTCCTCCCTTCGGTATTGAAAAGTATCAGGCATACATCAATGGCCGTGTGGAGGACAGAAGGGAAAGGGGGGACATGATCAAAACATTTAAATATGTTAAAGGGTTAAATAAGGTCCAGGAAGGAAGTGTTTTTAATAGGAAAGTGAACACAAGAACAAGGGGGCACAATGCGAGGTTAGTTGGGGAAAAGGTCAGAAGCCACATGAGAAAATATTATTTGACTGAAAGAGTAGTAGATGCTTGGAACAAACTTCCAGCAGATGGTGTTGGTAAATCCACAGGAACTAAATTGAAACATGCCTGGGATAAACATAGATACATCCTAAAGAAGGAAGAAAGGAATGAGGAAGGGAGGGAGGAAAGAAAGAAATGGAAGGAAGGAAGGAATGAAGGAAGGAAGGAAGGAAGGAAGGAAGGAAGGAAGGATCCACAGTAACTGAATTTAAACATGCCGGGGATAAACATAGATACATCCTAAAGAAGGAAGAAAGGAATGAGGAAGGGAGGGGGGGAAGGAGGAAGGAAAGAAGGAAAGAAAGAAAAGGAAGGAAGGAAGGAAGAGAAAGAAGGAAGAGAAAGAAGGAAGGAAGAATCCACAGTAACTGAATTGAAACATGCCTGGGATAAACATAGATCCATCCTAAGATAAAATACAGGACATAGTATGAGGGCAGACTAGATGGACCAGGGGGTCTTTTTCTGCCGTCAATCTTCTATGTTTTTATGGCCGGCTTAGAACTCATAATCCATCAAATCAATCCATCAATGTATTTAAAAGCCACCCCATATAAGAGCGGGCTCCGCTGTTTTTCAGCTCCAATTCATACCTTCCTCCCCTCTTTGCGTGGGATTCTCTCTCTCTTTCTCTCTCCCTCCCTCCTTTTTTTTGACTTTGGGATGGATTGTGTGTTGCCTCCAAGGACGTGATCAAAATCTTTCAGGGTCCATGCAAAAAAAGAGAAAAAACCCAGAAAGCCACTTTGGAATGCTAAGCATACCTTGAGACCAAAAATAAAATCGGGTGGGTGAAGGATAAATGACATTTTGGAGGGGAAGGTTTGTGATGTTATTCGGCTTTGCATGCCCTCCCCAAAGGCTTTGCATGGGGGGAGGGGGGGCTGTTGTGCATTATGCATGTGTGTCAGAGGGAGGGTGGTGAGTGGATGTGAGATGGAAGAACCCAAAGCAAGGCAGGAAAAAAGAGAGAAGAAAGAAGGCCAAAACGGAGAGAGAGAGAATTTTAATTTCAAATGCAGAGTTCATCTAATTCCCTATAGGAATTGCTCCGACCCCCTTCTCGTTGCTTGGCAGTTGGCAGCTTCCGTGTATGCATAATAATAAAATAATAATGTTGAATTATTGAATGATGAATTCCCTCCCCTCCTCCTCGGGCCTTAGACAATGAATCCAAGGGTAGAAATTACCTACCTGTAATAGAAAAGAGGGGAAGGGAATAATAGAATAATGGAAGGGATCTTGGAGGTCTTCTAGTCCAACCCCCTGCTTGGGCAGGAAACCCTACCACCACTTCGGACAAAGGGTTATCCAACATCGTCTTAAAAGCTTTCAGTGTTGGAACCTTCACAATGTCTGGAGCAAGTTCTTCCATGGATTCATTGTTCTGAGAGTCAGGAAATTTCTCCTTGGTTCTACTTTGCTTCTCTCCTTGTTTGGTTTCCACCCGTTGCTTCTCGGGTGCTTTGGAGAATAGCTTGACTCCCTCTTCTTTGGGGCAACCCCTGAGATATTGGAACTCTGCTATCATGTCTTTCTTTTCATCAAACTAGACATACCCACAATTCCTGTAATAACAGAATAGAATATCAGAGTTGGAAGGGACCTTGGAGGTCTTCTAGTCCAACCCCCTGCTTAGGCAGGAAACCCTACGCTACTTCAGATGGTTATCTAACATCTGCTTAAAAACTTCCAGTGTTGGAGCATTCACAACTTCTGGAGGCAAGCTGTTCCACCGATTAATTGTTCTAACTGTTATGAAATTCCTCCTTAGTTTTAAGTTGCTTCTCTCCTTGTTTAGTTTCCACCCATTGCTTCTTGTTCTACCCTTGGGTGCTTTGGAGAATAGCCTGACTCCTTCTTCTTTGTGGCAACCCCTGAAATATTGGAACTCTGCTATCATGTCTCCCCTGGTCCTTCTTTTCATTAAACTAGACATACCCAACTCCAGCAAACGTTCTTTATAGGGTATGTTTTAGCCTCCAGCCTCCTGGATGAATAACCTTAAAGAATATAATAGAATAGAATTTTTATTGGCCAAGTGTGATTAGACACACAAGGAATTTGTCTTGGTGCAGATGCTCTCAACGTACATAAAATAAAATATACATTTGTCAAGAATCATGTGGTACAACACTTAATGATTGTCATAGGGGTCAAATAAGCAATGAAGAAGCAATATTAATAAAAATCGTAGGATATAAGCAACAAGTTACAGTCATACAGTCCTAAGTGGGAGGAAATGGGTGATAGGAATGATGAGAAAAACTAGTAGAATAGAAGTGCAGATTTAGTAGAAAGTCTGACAGTGTTGAGGGAATTATTTGTTTAGTAGAGGGATGGCGTTCGGGGGAAAAAACTGTTCTTGTGTCTAGTTGTCTTGGTGTGCAGGGCTCTGTATCGTTTGTCTTAATTGCCTTGTCGGCTATCCCTCCAGAACTTTGGTCCCTAAAATCTATCTTTTCTGTGTCTTTTATTTATTTTTAGACTGTCCATCTTTGTTCAGGAGCAGAAGGTTTGATCGGTGATCTGAGAAAAATGCTCCTCTGGATTTTTCTGGTGTTGTCCAGCCCAGCTTCGTCGACGGATCCAGAAACGGACGCCTCGGTGGAAATTTGCAACGCCTGTTCCTGCGTGTCAGTGGAGAATGTCCTTTATGTCAATTGTGAAAAGGTGGCAGTTTACAGGCCCAACCAGCTGAAACCCCCTTGGTCTAATTTCTACCACCTCAACTTCCAGAATAACTTACTGATTATCCTGTATCCAAACACGTTCCTTAATTTTAGCCATGCGGTGTCTCTGCAGCTGGGAAATAATAAGCTACAGAACATCGAAGGAGGGGCTTTTATAGGTCTCAGCGCATTGAAACAGTTGCACTTGAACAACAATGAATTAAAAGTTCTGCGGGCTGACACTTTCCTTGGCATTGAGAACTTGGAGTATCTCCAAGCGGACTACAATTTAATCAAATATATCGAGCGGGGAGCCTTTAATAAACTTCACAAGCTCAAAGTCCTCATTCTGAATGACAACCTGATCTCTCTCCTCCCGGATAATATTTTCCGGTTTGCTTCTCTGACCCACTTGGATATTCGGGGCAACCGCATCCAGAAACTGCCCTACATCGGCGTCTTGGAGCACATCGGGCGCATTGTGGAATTGCAGCTGGAGGACAACCCCTGGAATTGCACCTGTGACCTCCTGCCTTTGAAGGCCTGGCTGGAGAACATGCCCTACAACATCTACATCGGGGAAGCGATTTGCGAGACCCCCAGCGATCTCTATGGGAGGCTTTTGAAAGAGACCAACAAGCAAGAACTCTGTTCCATGGGGACAGGGAGCGACTTTGACGTCCGGATCCTGCCCCCTTCCCAGCTGGAGCCCGGATTCAGCACCCCGAATGGTCACACCACGCAAACCACCATGCACCGTTTGGTCACCAGGCCTCCCAAAACGACCAACCCTTCTAAAATCTCCGGAATCGTGGCTGGGAAGCCTTTCTCCAGCCGCAACCTCAGCCAAATTGTCTCTTTTCAAACCAGGGTGCCCCCCCTGAGCCCTTGCCCCCATCCCTGCGTTTGCAAAACACACCCTTCCGACTTGGGATTAAGCATCAATTGCCAAGAGAAAAATATCCGTTCCCTGTCCGAGCTGGTCCCCAAGCCTCTAAACGCCAAGAAATTGCACGTTAATGGCAATTACATTAAGAATGTGGAGGTGTCTGACTTTGTTGAATTTGAAGGGCTGGATTTACTCCATCTGGGCAGCAACCAGATTGCGGCCATCCAAGGGGAAGTTTTCTCCAACCTGACCAATTTACGGAGGTTGTATCTCAACGGCAATCAGATCGAACGGCTGAGTCCCGAAATGTTTGCCGGGCTGCACAACCTCCAGTACCTCTACTTGGAATACAATGTCATCAAGGAGATTTTCGCCGGCACCTTTGACCTGATGCCTAACCTTCAGCTCCTTTACTTAAACAACAACTTGCTGAGAAGTTTGCCCGTCTACATTTTCGCCCGGGCGCCTCTCGCTCGGCTGAACCTACGCAACAACCATTTCATGTACTTGCCCGCCAGCGGCGTGCTGGATCACTTGAAAACCTTGACCCAGATCGACCTGGAAGGAAACCCCTGGGATTGTACCTGCGACTTGGTAGCCCTGAAGCTGTGGTTGGAAAAACTCAACGACGGCATCGTGGTCAAGGAGTTAAAGTGCGAAACCCCGGTGCAGTTCGCCAACATCGAGCTAAAATCCCTCAAAAACGAGATCCTATGTCCCAAGCTGCTCAAGTCGTCTTTCTTCACCAGCCCGACTCCTGTCCTCGCTTTCACGACGCCTTTGGGCCCTGTCCGTAGCCCTCCGGGTGGTCCAGTCCCCCTCTCCATCCTCATCTTGAGCATCTTAGTGGTCCTGATTCTGACGGTCTTCGTGGCTTTCTGCCTGCTGGTTTTTGTCCTCCGACGCAACAAGAAGCCCTCTGCCAAACACGAAGGCCTGGGCAACCCCGAATGTAGTTCGATGCAGCTCCAGTTACGGAAACACGACCACGCGGCCCAGAAAAAGGACGGCTTGGGGTCGGAGGTGTTCATCCCGCAGACTATCGAACACATGAGCAAAAGACATTCGTGCGGCTTGAAAGAACTCGAGACGGGCTTCATGTTTGCCGAGCCGGCTAGCCAGAAAGTCATCCTGAGAAACAACAGCGAGAAAGAGAAAGAGTTGCTCCACACAGATATCCGGAAAAGACTGAGCACCATCGACGAACTGGATGAGTTGTTACCGGGGAGGGATTCTAACGTCTTTATCCAGAATTTTCTGGAAAACAAAAAGGAGTACAACAGTATAGGGATCAGTGGCTTTGAGATACGCTACCCGGAAAAACAGCCGGACCGAAAGAACAAATCTTTAATAGGAGGGAATCACAGTAAAATAGTGGTGGAACAAAGGAAAAGTGAATATTTTGAACTGAAAGCAAAACTCCAGGGCTCGCCGGATTATCTGCAAGTCCTCGAAGAGCAAACGGCTTTGAATAAAATCTAGGCCGTGCGATCGGGTTTCCCGCGGAGGACTTTTATTTAACGATGCAAGTGCCTTTTGTAGACTTTTTTGTTTCCAAATATGATAACTCTCCCGATAGGCATAGAGACAGGCGTTCCAGAGGTGTGCGTGTGTGATACAAAAATTATAGCTCCAAATAGATTTTATTTCTTAAAAAAAAAAACCTCTGCCTGGTGGGTAGACGTTATGGAAAACTGCAAAGACTCTATTGCCAAGGTGTTGCTTTATACACATATTACACTGAATTTAACCTCAAGAGGAATATATATTTTCTACCCTAAACTGCAAAACTTTTGCCTCCTTGTGACAAATGCACAAGAGGGAGAAGAGAGAGGAAAAAACTGAGGAAAGAAAGAGAGAGAAAAGGGGTGCTGGTGAATTCCACACGGATTAGAGTGGCTAAAGGATTTGGTTTTCAACCCTATAAAAAGCGGTGGATTTTGCGATCGCCCGAGATTTTACAAAACCACAAAAGCATGCAAACGAAAGAACCTTCCATAGTTATGTGTAAAATTGGTTCCCTTTACAGCCTGCATCTTGAAAACACTGGATTTATAATGTTAAAAAAAAATTGTGCAGAAATCTTCTTTTTTAAAAAACAAAGGGAAAAAAAGATTACCGTTCATTGCATCCATAACAAAAAGCAATTTTGACCATCTGATTACATACCAGAAATCTGCATAAAATGGATTTAGAAGAAACCCAAGTGGCAACAAGGACTGGAAGAAAAAAAAATACTTGACGTTTAAGACAAACCAACTCCCACCCATGGTAAAACTCCTGTCAACCCCCCAAGGTTGTCCGAAATTTTCAAAAATTTGCTTGCTGTGTGAGCGTCTCAGAAATTATTTTTGTAATATAATTCATATTTATGAAGTACTTTGTATACTAAATAGGGGAAAAAAATTATGTACTCCTCATAATGTATTTAAATATGCCTGATTTGTTTTCCTGGTCACAACGGTGCATTAATCATTCAATATAATTTAAAAGAGAGAGAGAGAGAGAAAAAACCAATATACCAAACAGAAACTATTGATGAAATGTATAGATTTATTTGAGAGTCAATGTGATCAGGTCTTAAGAATAATAATGATGATGATGATGAAGATGATGATAATAATAAAATTATGTTCTGTACTACTCTTGTGAAAACAACACAGGGTCTTATTTTGATTGGTGGCACCAATTTCTGGGTCACGTAAGTCAATTTTGCCTGCCCTGTTTTTAATTTTATTAATGATGTTCAGATTTTAGGGCTCTTGAAGGAGTTTTTTTCCCAGTTTTGAGGGTTTACTTTGGATGTGGCTGCAGCTGTTGAGTCACTAATGAGATGGTTAATGGTGTGTACAGACATTTCTGATTGAGTTGTGCTGCTGTTGATTGTGTTTTAGCTTACAATTGTAATGAGCAGTGATGGCAAACCTATGGCATGGGTGCCACAGGTGATACGTGGAGCTATATCCGCTTGCACATGAGCTGTTGCCCTAGCTCAGCTCCAACGTTCATATGTGTGCCGGCCAGCTAATTTTTAGCTCACATAGAGTATGTGAAGGGCATTTTTGGCTTCCAGAAAGCCTCCAGGAGGATGGGAGAGGGCATTTTTACCATCCTCTGGCTCCAAAGAAGGCTTTGAGCCTGGGGAGGGTGAAACACGAGCCTACTGGGCCCACCAGAAGTTGAAAAACAGGCCGTTTCCGGCCTCCAGGGGATGGGGGAAAGCTGTTTTTGCCCTCCCCAGGCATTGAATTATTTTATTTATTTATGTATTGATTTATTTTTCCCAATGCACAATAATACACAATGAAGGCTATAGAGTTTTCACTTGAGTAAAATATATTAGCGAAAGAATAGAAGTAAAAATTTAGGAATAGAATATATCAATAAGAGAATAGAAGGATGTTATGAGAGTAGTATAAGAAGAATAGAATAGAAGAATAGTAGATACGATATAGGAGAGACAATTGGACAGGGGATGGGAGGCACGCTAGTGCACTTATGCATGCCCCTTACTGACCTCTTAGGAATCTGGAGAGGTCAACCGTGGATAGTCTAAAGGTAACATGTTGGGGGTTAGGGGAAGATACTACAGAGTCCGGTAATGAGTTCCACACTTCAACAACTCGATTACTAAAGTCGTATTTTTTACAGTCAAGTTTGGAGCGGTTAATATTAAGCTTGTTTCTGTTGTGTGCTCTTGCGTTGTTGTGGTTGTGTTGTTGTGGTTGAAGCTGAAGTAATGGGTGTGGGCATTGGCACATGTGCTGTAGAGCGTGCCCATTCTCTTTCGGCACCCGAGGAAAAAAGGTTTTGCCATCACTGGTCTACAGTTAGATTAGATGAAACCATCTTTTTCAGGCCCAGAAAATGATCAAACTAGAAGATTGTATCATACGTTCTCTCTGCTCCGTCCTTAATAGATCCTCCTTCTTCTCTAATGTGTGTGTCCTTTGAAGATGCTGTATTCAGATGTCCTAGTTAGTTCCTAGTTTCTTGTTGTGTGTGTGTTTTTTTTAAAGATTCCCCCTCTGGAGGAAGAAATTTAGAGCTATGGTTTTTAGTGATGTCCAGCTTATGATCAATCATGATTCCTGTAAGCCGCTCGGTATGCAATGAGGTGGTTTTTGAGTTTACAACTTGTGTTACATACCCTGATTGACTCGGTGGGATGCAATGGTCCCGAATGACATTTGTGGTCACATTCAGAGGTATTTAGTATGCCTGTATACCTATTTTATCTCATCCTCTACAGTTGTAGAAGTATACTGCTGAAAAAAATAAATAAAAGGAACACTCAAATAACACATCCTAGATCTGAATGAATGAAATGTTCTCATTGAATATTTCATTTGCACAACTACTCCATTTGCACAACAGCATGTGAAATTGATTGTCAATCAGTGTTGCTCCCTAAGTGGACAGTTTGATTTCACAGAAGTTTGATTTACTTGGACTTATATTGTGTTGTTTAAGTGTTCCCTTTATTTTTTTTTTGAGCAGTGTCGTTTGTTTGCTGTGACTGAAAGCAAGGACAAGTTATGATGAAAAACGCAATGTTTTGTAGTTTTGAAACCCCAAGCTCTGGAAAAAATGCTACTGCTGTTGTTTGACTAGATCTCTTTATTGAATGCTTGGCTGCATAGCTAGAGGTATAACAAGCAGGAAGAGGCAGATTGTGATCCCGCTGTATAGAGCGCTGGTGAAACCATGTTTGGAATACTGTGTCCAGTTCTGGGGACCTCACCTACAAAAAGAGATGGATAAAATTGAACGGGTCCAAAGATGGGCTACATAAATGGTGGAAGGTCTTAAGCATAAAACGTATCAGGAAAGACTTCATGAACTCAATCTGTATAGTCTGGAGGACAGAAGGGAAAGGGGGGACATGATCTAAACATTTAAATATGTTAAAGGGCTAAATAAGATTCAGGAGGGAATTGTTTTTATTAGGAAAGAGAACACAAGAACAAGGGGGCACAATCTGAGGTTAGTTGGGGGAAAGATCAGAAGCAACGTGAGAAAATATGATTTGACTGAAAGAGGAGTAGATGCTTGGAACAAACCTCCAGCAGACGTGGTTGGTAAATCCACAGTAGCGGAATTTAAACATGCCTGGGATAAACATGTATCCATCCTAAAATAAAATACAGGAAATAGTATAAGGGCAGACTAGATAGAATAGAATAGAATTTTATTGGCCAAGTGGGATTGGACACACAAAGAATTTATCTTTGGTGCAGATGCTCTCAGCGTACATAAAAGAAAATATACATTTGTCAAGAATCGTGACATACCACACTTAATGATTGTCATAGGGGTCAAATAAGCAATGAGGAAACAATCAATATTAATAAAAATCTTAAGGATACAAGCAACAAGTTACAGTCCTAAGTGGGAGGAAATGGGCGATAGGAATGATGAGGGAAAAAAACTAGTAGTAATAGCACTGCAGACTTAGTACCGTGTTTCCCCGAAAGTAAGACAGTGTCTTACTTTCTTTTTATCCCCAAAAGCCCCACTATGTCTTACTTTCGAGGTATGTCTTATATTGGAAAAAAATTCTCGAATTTTTTGTTTTAACCATAACATTAACATTTATTAACAACCTGAACAGACGGAGGCGGCAGACGCGGTGACGTATGGAGGGGGGGCGGCGCGGAAGTGGGTAGGAGGCGGCGCTCATTAAGATCAGAGGGAGGTGGCAGACGCGGCGACGTATGGAGAGGGGGACGGTGCAGGCGTGGGCAGGAGGCGGCGCTCATTTGGATCAGACAGAGGCGGCAGACGCGGTGACGTATGGAGGGGGGGTGGCGCGGAAGTGGGCAGGAGGCGGCGCTCATTAAGATCAGAGGGCGGTGGCAGATGCGGCGACGTATGGAGAGGGGGACGGCGCAGGCGTGGGCAGGAGGCGGCGCGCAGCTAGATGAGAGGGAGGCGGCAATACCCCCGTGTTTCCCCGAAAGTAAGACATATGTCTTACTTTCGGGGTACGGCTTATATTAGCCGACCCCCCTGAAACCCCCGATACGTCTTACAATCGGGGGTGTCTTACTATCGGGGAAACAGGGTAAGTAGTTTGACAGTGTTGAGGGAATTATTTGTTTAGCAGAGTGATGGCGTTTGGGGAAAAACTGTTCTTGTGTCTAGTCTAGGTGTGCAGTGCTCTGTAGCGACGTTTTGAGGGTAGGATTTGAAACAGTTTGTGTCCAGGATGCGAGGGGTCAGTCAATATTTTCACTGCCCTCTTTTTGACTTATGCAGTATACAGGTCCTCAATGGAAGGCAGGTTGGCAGCCATTGTTTTTTCTGTAGTTCTGAATATCTGATTATTGTGATTATCATCTTCATATTTCAGTTTGAAGTAGGACTGTGGGTGAAAACAGAGTCAAATGATTGCTGACTCAGTGATTTCCATGTCAGATCCTTGAAATCTCCTTGCCATGGAGTAATAGTAATGGAAAAGACTTTTGTGGAAAGTGACAGCATCTTTTCATGCTGAGGAACCAGAAACATCAGCGTGGTGGCTCCATAGGGAATCGAACGGGCAAAAATGTAAGCTTCAGCAGTGTTCTCTCTAAAAGTTTTTTGGGGTGGGCGGAAAAGTATAGTGTCTGAGCGGCAGTCCCTTCGGGACTGGGCGACACAGAAATAATAATAAAATTTCCCTCTCGGATTCTGGGCAGGTTTGGAAAACTCTGAGTTGATGATGATTTTTAAGTGAGCGATTGCTCACTGCTCAGCTTAGAGGGAACTCTGAGCTTGAGTATATGGTTCTGAGTTTTATAGGGGTTTGTGCTGGGGTGGCGCATTGGTTAGAGTGCAGCACTGCAGGCTACTTCAGCTAACTGCTAGCTGTAGTTCCCTAGTTCAAATCTTACCGCTGGCTCCAGGTCAACTCATCTTTCTATCCTTCCAAGTTGGGTCAAATGAGGACCCAGATTGCTGATTCTATAAACTGCTTAGAGAGGGCTGGAAAAGCACTATGAAGCAGTATATAAGTGTAAATACTATTGTTATCGATATTCCCTCAACATTCAGGAGACGGGAAGAATAGAATACAGAAGAGAATAGAGTAGAGTAGAATTCTTTAATGGGCAAATGTGATTGGATACAGAAAGGTTTTCTCTTTGGTGTATATGCTCTCGGTGTACATAAAGAAAAATAAAATACATTCATCAAGAACCATAAGATAGATAGATTGATAGATTGATTGATTGATAGATAGATTGGTTGGTTGGTTGGTTGGTTGGTTGGTTTGTTTATTTATTTAGTCCAATACACAATGAGGTTTTAGTGGGTATATATCTATATACACATAGTAAAATACATGATGAAGGTTATAGAGGAGATACTCATAGTAAAATATATCTAAGAAATAATAGAAAAGAAGATATAGTAATAGAACATATCAATGAAAGAATAGAAGAGGAGATATAGGAATAGAAGAAAGGTATAGGAGATATAGGAGAGCAATAGGACAGTGGACAGAAGGCACTCTAGTGCACTTGTACTCGCCACTTACTGACCTCTTAGGAATCTGGAGAGGTCAACCGTGGATAATCTAAGGATAAAGTGTTGGGGGTTTGGGGATGACACTATGGAGTCCGGTAATCAGTTCCACTCTTCGACAACTCGGTTACTGAAGTCATATTTTTTACAGTCAAGTTTGGTGGGGTTAATATTAAGTTTAAATCTGTTGTGTGCTCTTGTGTTGTTGTGGTTGAAGCTGAAGTAGTCGCCGACAGGCAGGATGTTGCAGCATATGATCTTGTGGGCAATACCTAGATCTTGTTTAAGGCGTCTTAGTTCTAGGCTTTCTAGCACCAGGATTGAAAGTCTAGTCTCGTAGGGGATTCTGTTTCGAGTGGAGGAGTGAAGGGCTCTTCTGGTGAAGTATCTCTGGACATTTTCAAGGCTGTTGATGTCTGAGATGCGATATGGGTTCCAAACAGATGAGCTGTATTCGAGGATGGGTCTTAGCAATAGTCACCAGGTGGTCATTCCAGGATCAAAATATCACCAGTGGGAATTGAAATCAGGTATCTCTGTCTGGGTTTTTTTTTCCCGCTTCCTGGTGAAACCAAGCCAATAAATTGTCTTAAGGACAGAAAATTAGAATATGGAAATAGCCTTCGTATATTCAGGGAGTGTTGAAATTACTTTTTCTTTTTTGGTATGGGGAGAATGCTTTCAGTAAATGGCAGCCCATCAGTGGCCTGAAGTGACAGGAATCAGAAGTACCTTCCCCATCTGCTGCTTGCGAGAACAGTGTGTAAATAATTGAACGAAAATGGAAAAAAGGGAAAGAGGAAGAAATTTTCAGCATGTATATTGGCTTGTGGCATTCTCACCCCTCCAAAGCAGTTTAGAAAGATGGGTTTGTTCAGTGTCTTCTAGGTTGAAAAAGATGAATGCTAACAGGTGAACATGGAGAGAAATCGAATAACTCTTTGGCCTGATGGACACATGGTAGACTTTCTTTTATTGATTGATTGAATGAATGAATGAATGATTGATTGGATTTGTATGCCACCCCTCTCCGAGGACTCGGGGTGGCTAACAACTCATCAAAAAACAGTATACAATTTATTTATTCATTCATTCATTCATTCATTCATTCATTCATTCATTCATTCATTCATTCATTGGATTTGTATGTCGCCCTTCTCCATAGACTCGGTGCGGCTAACAACAGTAATAAAAAACATCATGTAAATTAAATATAAATTACTAAAATCCAATTAATATAACGAACAATTCTAAAACCCATTCTAAAAACTCTGGAACATTAAAAAAAATCATTCATTCACATTCGAACAACAAGCATACATAGAAACATAGAAGATTGACGGCAGAAAAAGACCTCCTAGTCCCTCTAGTCTGCCTTTATATTATTTCCTGTATTTCATCTTAGGATGGATCTATGTTTATCCCAGGCATGTTTAAATTCAGTTACTGTGGATTTAAAAACCACGTCTTCTGGAAGTATCTACTACTCTTTCAGTCAAATAATATTTTCTCACGTTGCTTCTGATCTTTCCCGCAACTAACCTCAGATTGTGCCCCCTTGTTCTTGGGTTCACTTTCCTATTAAAAACACTTCCCTCCTGAACCTTATTTAACCCTTTAACATATTTAAATGTTTCAATCATGTCCCCCCTTTCCCTTCTGTCCTCCAGACTATACAGATTGAGTTCATGAAGTATTTCCTGATATGTTTTATGCTTAAGACCTTCCACCATTCTTGTAGCCCGTCTTTGGACCCATTCAATTTTGTCAATCTCTTTTTGTAGGCGAGGTCTCCAGAACTGGACACAGTATTATTCCAAATGGGGTCTCACCAGCGCTCTGTACAGCGGGATCACAATCTGCCTCTTCCTGCTTGTGACACCTCTAGTTATGCAGCCAAGCATTCTACTTGCTTTCCCTACCACCTGACCGCACTGTTCGCCCATTTTGAGACTTCATACATCATACTCGTTGGCCAGAAGCTAGGGTGTAGTGACCAAGCCTTGTGGCATAGATAGTTTTTCAGGTTCTTACAGAAGGTGAGGAGGATGGGGGCAGTGCAAATCTCTGGAGGGAGCTGTGAGCCCCCACAGAGAAGGCTCTTCCCCTATGCCCCACTAAGGGACATTGTCAAGGAACCCGGAGAAGGCCGGCTCTTTGGGACCTAACCGGTCACTGGGACTATGCAGAAGGAGGCGATCCTGCAGGTAATCTTGTCCGATGCCACGTAGGGCTTTCTAGGTCACAACCAACACTTTGAATTGTGCCCGGAGACCAATTGGCATCCAATACAGTTCGTGGAGTGCTGGAGAAACATTATTTATATTAATACATAAAATGGATACGAATAAAAGGGAACATTAAGACAGGGACAGCTTATGCGCGTCCCTTACAGAACTGTTAAGAATGGGCTGAGGTCAACAGTAGACAGTTTAAGGTTAAAGTTTTGGGGGTTTGGGGGGAAAAAGCCACAGTGTCTGGCAATGTATTCCAGCATTGAGCACTCTCTTATTTATTTATTTATTTATTTATTTATTTATTTATTTATTTTGTCCAATACACAATGAGGGTTTTAGTGGGTATATATCTATATACACATAGTAAAATACATGATGAAGGTTATAGAGGAGATACTCATAGTAAAATATATCTAAGAAATAATAGAAAAGAAGATAAAGTAATGAAAGAATAGAAGAAGAGATATAGGAATAGAAGAAAGGTACAGGAGATATAGGAGAGCAATAGGACAGAGGACGGAAGGCACTCTAGTGCACTTGTACTCGCCCCTTACTGACCTCTTAGGAATCTGGAGAGGTCAACCATAGATAATCTAAGGGTAAAGTGTTGAGGGTTTGGGGATGACACTATGGAGTCCGGTAATGAGTTCCACGCTTCGACAAACTCGGTTACTGAAGTCATATTTTTTTACAGTCAAGTTTGGAGCAGTTAATATTAAGTTTAAATCTGTTGTGTGCTCTTGTGTTGTTGTGGTTGAAGCTGAAGTAGTCACTGAAGTTGTATTTCCTGCAATTGAGTTTGGTGTGGTTTACCTTAAATTTGTGCTCACACATTGTTGTGGTTGAAGCTGAAGTAGTCATTGACAGGCAGGACATTGTAGTAGATAATTTTATGTACCTATGCTTAGGACAGACCAAAGGCATCATAATTCTAAGTTGTCTAAGCCCAAAATGTCAAGCCTGGTGGCATCAGGTATTTTGTTGCGAGCAAAGGAGTGGAGGACTCTTCTCATGAAATATCTCTTGTTCAATTGTATTAATGTCTAATATGCAGTGCGGGTTCCATACAAATGAGCTGCATTTGAGAATTGGTCTAGTGAATGTTTTGCATGCTCTGGTTAGCAGTGTAAGATTGCCAGAGAAGAAGCTCTCTCTCTCTCTCTCTCTCTCTCTCTCTCTCTCTCTCTATATATATATATATATATATATATATATATATATATATATATATATATATATATATATCTTCTTCTCTATTATTTCTTAGATATATTTTACTATGAGTAAAATATAGAGTATCTCCTCTATAACCTTCATCATGTATTTTACTATGCATATAGATATATACCCACTAAAACCCTCTGTGTATTGGACAAAATAAATAAATAAATAAATAAAATAAATAAATAAAAGCTATGCAAGATTAGGTTAACAACTCTTAATGCTTTTGTTGTGATGTTGTTGCAGTGGGCTCTGGCACTTAGATCATTACAAATGAATATTCCAAGGTCCTTGACAGAATGAGGATCCTCTAAAATGTCATTTCCATCCAGCTTGTATTTGGTGTTCTGATTTTTTCCCCCAATATGTAAAACAGCATTTGTTTGGTTGAGGTTTGAAGTTGCCACTTGTTTGACCAATCTGACACATAGCCAAGGTCTTTTTGAAGGGTAGCAGCATTGTCGGTGGTGTTGAATAGTTTTCCATCATCATGGCTTAGCATTGTGTGCAAGACTGTGACTTATTCAACTACAGACTACCTCCGGAACCGCCAGCTACCGCACGAATCCCAGCGACCGATAAGGTCCCACAGAGTTGGCCTTCTCCGGGTCCCGTCGACTAAACAATGTCATTTGGCGGGCCCCAGGGGAAGAGCCTTCTCTGTCGCGGCCCCGGCCCTCTGGAACCAACTCCCCCTGGAGATTAGAATTGCCCTCACCTTCCCTGTCTTTCGTAAACTACTCAAGACTCATTTATACCGCCAGGCATGGGGGAGTTGAGATATTCCTTCCCCCTAGGCCATTACAAGTTATGCATGGTATGTTTGTGTGTATGTTTGGTTTTATAATAAGGGTTTCTAGTTGTTTTATTATTGGATTGTCACATGCTGTTTTTATCATTGTTGTTAGTCTACGGAGAGGGGCGGCATACAAATCCAATAAATTATTATTATTATTAATCTGGTTAAAAGGTTTGATATCAGTTAATGTAGGTATTCAAGTATTGTGGTTTATTTAGCATTATCAAGGAACTAAACTTGCTATCGGATGGGAATTCAACCAAAGGGCATGTCAGACAGTATATGGATGAAAATGTCATTATCTTCCTTTTATGCTTATTTGCAAAGAAGTTGACATTGAAGGGATATCTAAGACCCAATGCAATGTTAGTGAATATTACTTGCTTTTGCAAAGGGGGCAAGCTTGGTGACATTTTTATTCTTTATTCTTCAGAAATGTCAGACATCCAGGTGCATTCTTGCCACATTGTATTCTCCATGAGACAAGATGCCATTGGATTCATGTAAGCTGTCAGATAGCCATCATCTAGCTCCCAAGGCCTACAGCCTTACATGGAGAATCCTGTCAATTCCCTTCTCCACGACTTTCTGGGGCTTTTTTTTACTCACCTGTCAAAGATGGGTCAAAAGCTGAACAAATAACATTGTCTTGCCTTCCCTTTCTCCTCCTCAACCAGTTCACGTTGATAATTCTGGTTCTCCTTCCACTTAAAATACATCCAGAAGGGAACCAAACTGTTATAAAGGTCCCATTATGAGCAATTCCTTGTCCTTGCAAATACCTAGATAGCCCATGGGTGTGGATATTTTTTGTCTTGAATGGCCAGATGTTTTCTCTCCTCTGAGGTCTAAACAGCCAACTTGTCTTCTTGAGTTACCATCAAATCCATATGGGAGATCTTGGGGAAATGGTTCCATTAGCGCTTAGACTTATATAGTGCTTCATAGTGCCTCTCTAAGTGGTTTTACAGAGTCAGCCTCTTGCCCCCCAATAATCTGGGTCCTCATTTTACCCACCACGAAAGGATTGAAGGGTGAGTCAACCTTGAGCCGGTGATGAGGTTTGAACTGCTGAACTACAGCTAGTGCTTAGCTGAAGTCGCCTGCAGTGCTTCACTCTAACCACTGTGCCACCAGGAAGGAGACTGAGAAAGGGAATAAAAGGGAGAGATGGACAGATGGAGAAAGGAAGGGAGGGAGGGAGGAAGGAAGCAAGGAGGGAGGGAGGAAAGGAAGGAAGGAAGGAAGGCTGAGTCAACTTTGAGCCAATCAAGATCAGACTGCTAGCAATGGGCAGAGTTATGGGAGGGAGGGAGGGAAGGAGGAAGGAGGGAGGGAGGAAGGAAGGGAAGGGAGGAAGGGAGGAAGGGAGGAAGGAAGGAAGGCTGAGTCAACTTTGAGCCAATCAAGATCAGACCGCTAGCAATGGGCAGAGTTATGGAAGGGAGGGAGGGAGGGAAGGAGGAAGGAAGGAGGGAGGGAGGAAAGGAAGGAAGGAAGGAAGACTGAATCAACTTTGAGCCAATCAAGATCAGACTGCTAGCAGTGGGCAGAGTTAAGAAAGGAAGGAAGGAAGGAAGGAAGGAAGGAGGGAGGGAGGAAAGGAAGGGAGGAAGGAAGGAAGGAAGGCTGAGTCAAATTTGAGCCAATCAAGATCAGACTTCTAGCAGTGGGCAGAGTTATGGAAGGGAGGGAGGGAGGGAGGAAGGAAGGAAGGAAAGAAGGAAGGAAGGAAGGAAGGAAGGAAGGAAATAGCAATAGCACTACCATACCCCTTCCCAGCACTTTACAGCCCTCTCTAAGTATTTTACAGAATTACCCTCTTGCTCCCCAACAATCTGAGTCCTCATTTTACCAACCTTGCAAGGATGGAAGGCCGAGTAAACTTTGAGCTGGTGAGATCTGAACTGCCGAACTGCAGCTAGCAATCTGCAAAAGTAGCCTGCAGCACTGCCCTCTGATCACTATGCCATCTCGGCACCAATGCTCTCAGCTTCTTCTTCTCCTCAAGAAATTTGGGAATGTAAAACCCTGTACTCGTTTTATCCATCCAGAAATGTGCAGGAGCAAATTGAAAGTCCACCTGTGCTCCTCTACGGAGGTGGGAACATCAGTTGCCGCCCTTCCTGAAAGGGTTTGGAGGAGTTGGGCCCAGTTGCTCTGTTTGGAGATGTTCTCCATGGAGCTCACCTAATCTCCTGGAATTCAAAACCAGCAACGAGTACTACGTGGAGGATTTTAAAGAGAGCGATTCTCTCCCCCACCCACCCACCCCCTGTTGAAAGGCTTTGAGTCATACTCGCCTCTATTACTTACTATTATACCAGTTGGTTGATTTGTGTAGCTCTTTGGTCCCTGCCTTGGTTTGATTTTGTTCTGGAGAGCCTAGGAGATAACACTTGGTGAAATTTGTCGGTGGCTTTTTGCGTTCTTGACAACTTAATAATACGAACACGTTGCAAGGGCTTCCAGCCATACAAGGAGAAAATGTGGATATTTATTTATTTATTATATTTGTATGCCGCCCCTATCCATAGACTCGGGGCGGCTCACAGCAATAATAAACAATATATAACAAATCTAATAATTTTAAAGAAACACTAAAAGCCCCATTATTAAAAGCAAACATGCACACAAGCATACCATATATAAACTGTATAGGCCCGGGGGAGATGTTTCAATTCCCCCATGCCTGGGTTTTAAGGAGTTTACGAAATGCGAGGAGGGTGGGGGCAGTTCTAATCTCGGGGGGAGCTGGTTCCAGAGGGTCGGGGCCGCCACAGAGAAGGCTCTTCCCCTGGGTCCCGCCAAATGGCATATGTGAAATGTAGCAAAGTAGGATTTAGAAATTGTGGGGCAGGTTCCGTTGTTCCGCTACCTCTCTTCCCCTTTGTTTCCCCAACTGGATTTTGGAGAGATTGTCCCTCATTAAAGCTTCTTTTTTAAAAAAAATAATAATTGCCGTCATCGGTGGTAGTTGTAGTATGTATTATTATTATTATTATTATTATTATTATTATTATTATTATTATTATTATTTATTAGATTTGTATGCCGCCCCTCTCAGTAGAATCCCAGCGACCGATTAGGTCCCACAGAGTTGGCCTTCTCCGGGTCCCGTCGACTAAACAATGTCGTTTGGTGGGTCCCAGGGGAAGAGCCTTCTCCGTGGCGGCCCCAACCCTCTGGAATCAGCTCCCCACGGAGATTAGAATTGCCCCCACCCTCCTTGCCTTTCGTAAGCTCCTTAAAATCCACCTTTGTTGTCAGGCATGGGGGAACTGATATAACTCCGCCAGGCCTATATTGTTTATGTGTGGTATGTTGTGTGCATGGTTTTTTAAAGTTATGGGTTTTTAGTGGATTGTGTAAACCGGTGAAGGCGAACCTATGGCATGGGTGCCACAGATGGCACATGGAACCATATCTGCTGGCATGCGAGCCGTTGCCATAGCTCAGCTCCAATGTGTATGTGTGTGCTGGCCAGCTGATTTTGGCTTGCACAGAGGCTCCGGGAGGGCGTTTTTGGCTTCCATTGTGCCATTGGGGGCATGGGGGAGGGCGTTTTTACCCCTCTACCTGTATAATGTATGTTGCATCACAATAGGTGGGAAGGATGCTCTCTTTGATCTGCAGAGCTGTTATCCTTAAATCAGCATATCTGCAATTCTTAGATTTTGCAGGGAGAAAAGGATTCCAACCAAACAGCTTTTCATGGTAGACTTTTTTTGGTGCTGGTATTGGTGCTGGTTAATTTTTTTATTTTTTCTCCTTCATAGTACAATGCCAAATATCTTCTAATTCTTTCATAATACAATGCCAAATATCTTCTAATTCCAGTACAATAAAACACAGTATTTTGTTAGTAACTCTTGTATAATCCCAGAAATAAAATTCATAATGCAAAATTACTAATTTCTCTATAAATCCTTTCTCTCTTATTGTCAAAGAAAAATTACCTAATCTTGTCCTCCAGCAATCGCAATCATCATGTATTACCTCTCTTCATTAATGTTCCATCAAATATATATTGACAAATAAACAATATTTCTAACATTCTAATTAACTGGTAGACTGTAGTGCCTCCTATTTCTCTTTACACATTTTACTTAAATCTAAAAAAAACCATATAGTCTATCAAGTCACAAACATTGAAAATATTAAAAAGGGGTAAAAAAGAGGAAAAAGGAAAAAAAATACAACCAATTTCATTCATTTTTTTTTTCAGTGCACCATAAATCATCTATTATTCACTCATTCCATTTTTATAAATCTTTCGAAACCATCTCTGGTCTTATATTCCAACTCTACTTATCAAATTCGACTTGCTTTATTAATATACTTCATTAAAACTAATTAAATCTAAAAGTGTTGGTAATGACCTATAAAGCCCTACATGGCATTGGGCCAGAATACATCCGGAACCGCCTTCTACCGCACGAATCCCAGCGGCCAATAAGGTCCCATAGAGTTGGCCTTCTCCGGGTCCCATAGACTAAACAATGTCGTTTGGCGGGCCCCAGGGGAAGAGCCTTCTCTGTGGCGGCCCCGGCCCTCTGGAATCAACTCCCCCAGAGATTAGAACGGCCCCCACCCTCCTTGTCTTTCGCAAATTACTCAAGACCCACCTTTGTCGCCAGGCATGGGGGAGTTAGGATATTCCTTCCCCTAGGCCATTACAAGTTATGTATGGTATGTTTGTGTGTATGTTTGGTTTTTATAATAAGGGTTTTTAGTTGTTTTATTGAAATTGGATTGTTACATGTTGTTTTTTATCATTGTTGTTAGCCGCCCCGAGTCTGCGGAGAGGGGCGGCATACAAATCCAATAAAGAATAATAATAATTTTAGTATAATCAACCAACCTCACATTTCCTTAATATATTTCATCAAAGTTAGCTAAACCTGTTTTAATATATTCAGCAAACCAAAGAGTAGATTTGATAGGACTTTGACGGTCATCCGTCGTTGATGTCAAGGTCTTGAGAAACTAAGCGTAGCCAACAGGCAACTTGTCTTTTTATTTATTTATTTATTTGGACCTTGGGGGTTAGCCAACTTCTCCGTTGGGTCAGGGTAGAAAACAAACCTTTAATCCAGTTCCTCCATTTTCATCAGTGAATATGCCAGTGAAAACTGACAGCGGTGAAGCTTTCGGGAAGCTAAGTCAGCACTTCTACGTGATCAATTGCTAATTTTGGAGCGTTCAGATATTCGCTCAGATGTGAGCTTTGCAGAAAAATCCTGGGCGGGAAGCCATGGTGGGCAGGGTGCTGCCGAATCAATCCAAAGGTCCATCTTAGTCAATATCCTGCTGTCAGGACCAACCAGCTTTTCAAAAAATAATTGAATGTATAGCTTGGGAAGGTGGCTGCTCTCCTTGATTTTTTTTTGTAGAGCCCTGGTTTGAGATTTCATCTGTAAACAAGGCTAATAGTTATGGATAGATACGTCCCCTGATTCGTCTTTTCAAAGGCAAACTCTGCAAGGGAAGTTGCCAGACTTGGTTTAGCATCTATGGTTGACGTGTTGGTGTTGGGCTCTTGGGGTGCTTCAGTCGGCGTGAGGGTTAAAGAATGGCTCTTTGCAGAATCAGCGAGAGGTCCTGAACCCATGGTTCTGTGCCAAACTTGATAGAATAGAGTAGAATAGAAACTGATTGGTTTCTGGGTGTAATACAAAGTGTTGGTTATGACCTATAAAGACCGACATGGCATGGGACCAGATTACTTGTGGGACCGCCTTCTGCTGCAGAGTTGGCCTTCTTCAGGTCCCATCAACTAGACAATGTCACTTGGCGGGACATACGGGAAGAGCCTTTACTGTGGTGGCCCTGGCCCTCTGGAATCAATTTCCCCCAGAGATCTGCACTGCCCCTACCCTTCTCACAGACCCTAGCCCCCTGCCCAAACCAATGTAGCATATGTTTGTTGTGTGAATGACAATGACTGATTTTAATATTGTTGGGGTTTAGATTATTGGATTATGATGTTGCATTGTTTTTACATGTTGTAAGCCACCCCAAGTCCTAGAGTGGCCCCACGGAGGCTTCTCCCCGCCTTTTCTAGCCCTGTTTCCTCCCAGGAGATTCCTAGAGAGGCCCCTCAGAGGCTTCTCCCCACCTTTTCCAGTCCTGTTTCCGCCCAGGAAATTCCTAGAGAGGCCCCACGGAGCCTTCTCCCCACCTTTTCCAGACCTGTTTCCTCCCAGGAGATTCCTAGAGAGGCCACACAGAGGCTTCTCTCCACCTTTTCCGGACCTGTTTTCTCCAGGAGATTCCTAGAGAGGCCCCACGGAGGCTTCTCCCTGCCTTTTTCAGTTACAGTTTCGGAGGCTCTGGTTTGTAAGTGGAAAATGTTTTTTGAGAAGAGGCAAAAAAATCTTGAACACTCAGTTCTTATCTAGAAAAGTTCGTAAGTAGAGGCGTTCTTAGGTAGAGGTACCACTGTATATACAGTATAAGCACATCATGGAATTGAGCAGCTGTTTGATTTTGAAAACACAATGTCTCCGTTTTGTCAGAACGCCCGTCTCAAGAATGGCATGTTAGAAGAGAGAGCAGAATTAATTAGCTTACCTTTTGCTATGCTCCTGTCTTTGGGGGTTCAATGGCCCTACAACAGCTAGGACAAAGAAATAGTATCCCAGAGCAACGGCATAGGGGAGAAGAAAGGATGGTCCTCACAGCGGGTTTTTATTCATTTTTAATGTTTCTCTGTGATTTAAATGTTAAGTGTAGAAGGCAGGGAAAAGGTAGTCACCAATGCCTCCTTGCAAGCAGGATTTGACTATTATTATTTGACTATTGGCAATATTTCTGCTCTAAGCAAGAATGTCCAGGGACATGTCATTATTAAATGCAAAGCAAATATGTATATATGCACAATAGCATATGTATGTGTGTGTTTGTGTAACATGTTTTTGCTGAATTTGAAAATGAAGGGAGACTACGATAGATCTATTTTGGCCTTATTTTGGCCTCATCAGCTAGCCATACCCGCAGTGGGATTTGAACTTGCAGCCTTTGCCTTGTAAGGCAGATAATTCACCTCTAGGCTACAGGATCTCCTCCTTTCAGCTTTGTACCAGGGAAGTGTTATGTGTTTTTTTTTCTGTCGAATCACTATGGTATACTCAAATATGGGAGGAGCTTAATGCTTCCTTTTGCCTCTCAGCCCAACCTAGGGCCATTTCCAAGGCAGTTAATTCATTTATTCATAGCCGACAAACTATATTCTGTATGTGTAACATGTTTTTCCTGCATCTGAAAATGAAGGGAGACTAGGATAGATCTATTTTGGCCTTGTTCTGGCCTCATCAACAAGCCATACCCTCACTGGGATTTGAACTTGCAGCCTTTGCCTTTTATATATATATACTGTATTTATATATATATATATCCAACAGTGATGGTGCAAAACCATGTGACACATATAGATAGAATTGTTGGCTATCAATAAAATTAACTGCCTTGGAAATGGCCCTAGGTTGGGCCGAGAGGCAAATAAGGAGCTGTGATGTTCCTTCAATACACCAGGGTGGTTCGACACAAAAATATGTAACCCTTCCCT
>NC_091957.1:55766370-55819268 GCF_031021105.1 Erythrolamprus reginae
CTTTCTTTCTTTCTTTCTGTCAAGCTCTCTGGTACACTCCTCCCAAAGGAGGTACAAATTTCAGACACACACACGTTTGAAAATTCAAAACAATGTTCTTTATAATGAAAATTCACTTAACCTAAGCCCTCTTTTGGTATAGCAAAGAGCACTCGTCTCCAAACAAACTGGTAATTTGTACAAGTCCCTTATCAATCCTGTGATACTTAGCTTGCAGCTGTGAGGCTATTCACAGTCCTTCTTCTTTCACAAAGTGAAATACCCTTTGCTCTGGTTTAGTTTCAAAGCAGGGAAAAATCAGCACACGAAAGGTCAAAGTCAGTAAAACAGTCACGAAACACAACGATCAGATAATCCTCCACAATGGCCAAACCCACAGGCTGCTATTTATAGCAGCCTCACTAATGACCACAGCCCCACCCAACCACAGGTGGCTTCATTTTCTTTGATAATAATCTCTCAGTTGTTGCTGCCTATGCATCGCTCTCCGCATGGGTGGCTGTATCATTAAATCTTGTTCTGAATCCAAGGAGGAGCTAGATAATTGATCTCCTTCTGAGCTGTCTGTCACACTCTCCTCCTTCTCCCTGTCACTCATGTCTTCTTGGTCAGAGGAGCCTTCATCATCGGATTCCACCGGGGGCAAAACAGTCCTTGGGACAGGAGCTGGGCCAGAGCTAACCACAACACTTTCTTTCTTTCTTTCTTTCTTTCTTTCTTTCTTTCTTTCTTTCTTTCTTTCTTTCTTTCTTTCTTTCTTCTTAATTCTTTCCTTCCTTCTTTTTTTGCAATCTTGATTCTCTGATTTCTTATTTATTTCACACAGGTAAATCCTTGGGTGAATTTGTTTAGTTTTTCTTTGCATGCCTGTATATTTGGCAACGGGGAGGTGTCCCCGCTGGCTCAGCCTGAAATAAGAATTGCATCCTTAGCACAATTAGTCAGGAATTTAATGGAGCTTATGGCGAGGTAAATAAATGCAGGGTAAGAGTCAGATTGTTGAAAGCCATTTGAAGGAGGTTTCCAATTTCTTGTTAACATTGGGGGAAATCCAGGGGTTGAATTCTCCCGATTCACTTGTGCCTGTCGGTCATTGGAGAGCCGGTCATGAAGGGAGCGCGAGGCTCCACCCAACTGCCTGGACACCACCATTTTGGGTTCTTTTACCCTCTGTGTTGTTGTTAGCTCTGGCCCAGCTCCTGCCCCAAGGACTGTGGATGTGGGGGAGACATCCACATGCTGCAGGCCTGTTTTGCCCCCGGTGGAATCTGCTGATGAAGGCTCCTCTGACCAAGAAGATATGAGTGACAGG
This sequence comes from Erythrolamprus reginae, assembly GCF_031021105.1. Taxonomy (NCBI): domain Eukaryota; kingdom Metazoa; phylum Chordata; class Lepidosauria; order Squamata; family Dipsadidae; genus Erythrolamprus; species Erythrolamprus reginae. The sequence goes on from NC_091957.1 coordinate 55,767,683, forward strand.
GAGGAGGAGAGTGTGGCAGACAGCTCAGATGGAGATCAATTCTCTAGCTCCTCCTTGGATTCAGAACAAGAGTTAATGATACAGCCACGCATGCAGAGAGCGATGCATAGGCAACAACAACTGAGAGATTATTATCAAAGAAAATGAGGCCACCTGTGGTTGGGTGGGGCTGTGGTCATTAGTGAGGCTGCTATAAAGAGCAGCGTGTGGGTTTGGCCATTGTGGAGGATTATCTGATCGTTGTGTTTCGTGACTGCTTTGCTGACTTTGACTTTTTGTGTGCTGATTTGTCCCTGCTTTGAAACTAAAGCAGAGCAAAGTGTGTTTCACTTTGTGAAAGAAGAAGGACTGTGAATTGCCTCACAGCTGCAAGATAAGTATCACAGAACTGATAAGGGACTTGTACAAATTACCAGTTTGTTTGGACATGAGTGCTCTTTGCTATACCAAAAGAGGGCTTGGTTTAAGTGAATTTTCATTATAAAGAACATCGTTTTGAATTTTCAAACGTGTGTGTGTCTGAAATTTGTACCTGTGAATTTTTGGGAGGAGTCTACCAGAGAGCCCGACAGAACATTGTGTATGCACAAAGTGTTCTGTAAAAGAACCCAAATGGCGGCATCTGAGTGGGTGGGCAGGACCTTGCACTCCCTTCATTCTCTGTACAAATTTCTCTGAACAAATCGATGGTGAGACCACACTTGGAGGACTGTGTACGGTTCTGGTCACTGCACCTCAAGAAGGATATAATGGAACTGGAAAAGGTGCAAAAAAGGGCAACAAGGATGATTGAGGAAATGGAGCCCCTTCCTTATGACACCAGGTGGCAACGCCTTGGTCTCTCCAGCCTTGAAACATGGCATTTAAGGGGTGACTTGATCGAAGTTTATAAAATCATGCATGGGATAGAAAAGGTGCATAGAGAAAAAATATTTTCTCTATCACACAATACTAGGACAAGGGGGCCCTCCCTAAAGCTCATAGGTAAGAAAGTGAGGACAAATAAAGGGAAATATTTCTTCACCGAGAGGGTCCTTGGTTTATGGAATTCCCTTCCAGAAGAGGCCGTGACAGCTGTCAGCCTGCATAGCTTCAAGGCAGGATTAGACAGATTCATGGAAGCCAAGTGTATCGGTGGTTATTGAAATGGATGTCCATGTGCCGCCTGTATGTTGCTTGAGGCAGGCAGGATTCCCTTGAGTACCATTTGTTGGGGGTCAAGGGAAAGGGAGGGTCTTGCCTTCTCTTTATGCTCAAGATCCCCATGGACAATTGGTGGGCCACTGTGGGACACAGAATGCTGAACTCAATGGGCTTTGGCCTGATTCAGCAGGACTCTTCTTATGTTCTTATGTTCATAACCGATTCTCCCAAAACCAACAGGTACGAGTGAACCAGGAGCTTTTCACCCATGGGGAAATCCCCCACCATGGCAAGTTTTATATTTCTCGAGGTTCAGGAAACAACATTTTATGGATTCAACTCTGCAGCAATCTATTTGCATTCTCAAGGTCACAAAACTGGGATCAACTGTCAACAAAGCAGTGGAAGTGATGTGCCGGTGTCTGGAGGCTGTTGGGGCCTGGATGGGTGTCAACAGACTCAAACTCAACCCTAATAAGACGGAGTGGCTGTGGGTTTTGCCTCCCAAGGACAATTCCATCTCTCCGTCCATCACCCTGGGGGGGGGGAATTATTGACCCCCTCGGAGAGGGTCCGCAACTTGGGTGTCCTCCTCGATCCACAGCTCACATTAGAGAAACATCTTTCAGCTGTGGCGAGGGGGGCGTTTGCCCAGGTTCGCCTGGTGCACCAGTTGCAGCCCTATTTGGACCGGGAGACACTGCGCACAGTCACTCATGTCCTCATCACCTCGAGGCTCGACTACTGTAACGCTCTCTACATGGGGCTACCTTTGAAAACTGTTCGGAAACTTCAGATCGTGCAGAATGCAGCTACGAGAGTAATCATGGGCTTTCCCAAAAATGCCCATGTAACACCAACACTCCGCAGTCTGCATTGGTTGCCGATCAGTTTCCGGGCACAATTCAAAGTGTTGGTCATCACCTATAAAGCCCTTCATGGCACCGGACCAGGGTATCTACGAGACCACCTTCTGCCGCACGAATCCCAGCAGCCGATAAGGTCCCACAGAGTTGGCCTTCTCCGGGTCCCATCAACCAAACAATGTCATGTGGAGGGCCCCAGGGGAAGAGCCTTCTCTGTGGCGGCCCCGGCCCTCTGGAATCAACTCCCCCCCAGAGATTAGAATGGCCCCCACCCTCCTTGTCTTTCGCAAATTATTCAAGACCCACCTTTGTCGCCAGGCATGGGGGAGTTAGGATATTCCTTCCCCTAGGCCATTACAAGTTATGCATGGTATGTTTGTGTGTATGTTTGGTTCTTTTATAATAAGGGTTTTTAGTTGTTTTATTAAATTGGATTGTTACATGTTGTTTTTTATCATTGTTGTTAGCCGCTCCGAGTCTGCGGAGAGGGGCGGCATACAAATCCAATAAATAAATAAAATTTTCTCAGTGGCGATATAATCAGGGCTGTTAGTTCTGTAGCCTTCCTCTTAGGCAGTTAGGGTCATGTTGCTTTAAAGAGCCTCGGTGGTGCAGTGGTCAGAGTGCGGTACTGCAAGCTACTTCTGCTGATCACCGGCTGCCAGCACTTTGGCAGATCGAATCCCACCAGGCTCCAGGTTGACTCATCCTTCCATCCTGCCAAGGTCGGTAAAATGAGGATCCAGGTTATTGGGGGCAATGTGCTTATTCTCTGTAAACCACTTAGATGTTTACCCAGGAGTCAATGGTGACTCAACGGCACGCACAAAAAAATGCTATTTGCTACCTACGTAGCACAATCCTAAGTTTGTTGTTGGATGTAAAGGGAATTAGAATTTAGCTGAACAAAAGTGTTGGCACGTCCTTCACCTCAGATTTATTTATCAGGTGTCCTGCCTCTTTAGATCTGTAGTTTTGAGAATTGGAGGCATATACCTTACGTGCCACAGTGAGGAGGTGTGCAAAATTCAAGATTTCTTGACAAATTCTTACAGATGTCTCCATAGAAGGCTTATTTTTATCTCCCCCTGTTGCTTCCTTAGCAGCATGGTGTGGATTCTGTCTTTGGCCCCTTAAATAAAGACAGATGCTTTAGAGTTGAAGTCCAACAATAATTGGGTGAAGGAAAAGAAAGAGACACATTTCTTCCTTTTTTTTTCGTTTTGGATTCTAAGTGGGTCTGTTGTTATTTTCTCGAGTGAAGCCAAAGACAAGAGCTTTTTATTTCCCCCCTAAAGAATGAATGAGGCCAAAATTCCACTAGGTTAATTGGAAATGACATAACTAGCTCAAAGACAGCTACCACATTTTCCCCAAAATAAGACCCTGTCTTATATTTTTTGAGCCCCCAAATAAGTGCGTGGCCTGCATTGGCTGCCGATCAGTTTCCAGTCACAATTCAAAGTGTTGGTCATGACCTTTAAAGCCCTACATGGCATTGGACCAGAGTACCTCCGGAACCGCCTGCTACCGCACGAATCCCAGCCGCCGATAAGGTCCCACAGAGTTGGCCTTCTCCGGGTCCCGTCGACTAAACAATGTTGTCTGGCGGGCCCCAGGGGAAGAGCCTTCTCTGTGGTGGCCCCGGCCCTCTGGAATCAACTCCCCCCGGAGATTAGAACCGCCCGCACCCTCCTTGCCTTTTCGTAAACTACTTAAGACCCAACTATACCGCCAGGCATGGGGGATTTGAGACATCTTTCCCCCAGGCTTATTATAATTTATGTTTGGTATGTATGTGTTGTTTGGTTTTTAATTATGATAGGGTTTTTAGTTATTTTTAATATGAGATTTGTGCCATTATAATATTGTTTTTTATCGTTGTTGTGAGCTGCCCCGAGTCTTCGGAGAGGGGCGGCATACAAATGTAATATATTGAATTGAACTTGAATTATTATTTCAGGGTGAGTGGAGCAAGACTAGGCTCAAATTGCCATGTTACTTGATTTCCCATGGGATTGGGCATATAAATCAATTAAATTAAATTGAATTTCCAGCTCAGTCTTCTTAACCATAAACAAAGCAAATATGTGTGTGGGGGGGTTTGGGGGGGGGTTTCAGAGGAGGACTTATTCTTATGAGCAGAGACATGTTACAAGCGGTGTGCCACAAGGGTCTGTTCTGGGTCCTATTCTTTTTAATATCTTTGTGAGTGACATAGGGGAAGGTCTGGTAGGGAAGGTTTGCCTATTTGCCGATGACTCTAAAGTGTGCAATAGGGTTGATATTCCTGGATTGGTCTGTAATGTGGCAAATGATTTAGCTTTACTAGATAAGTGATCAAAGCAATGGAAACTGCAGTTTAATATTTCCAAATGTAAAATAATGCCCTTGGGCAAAAGGAATCCTCCATCTGAGTATTGCCTTGGCAGTTATGTGCTAGCAAAAACTTCAGAAGAGAAGGATTTAAGGGTAGTGATTTCTGACAGTCTCATAATGTGCGGTCGGGTGGTAGGGAAAGCAAGCAGAATGCTTGGCTGCATAGCTAGAGGTATAACAAGCAGGAAGAGGGAGTTTGTGATCCCGCTGGTGAGACCACATTTGGAATACTGTGTTCAGTTCTGGAGATCTCACCTACAAAAAGATATTGATAAGATTGAACGGGTCCAAAGACGGGCTACAAAAATGGTGGAAGGTCTCAAGCATAAAACTTATCGGGAAATACTTGAGCCTGGTGAGTAGCCCGCAGTACTGGCACTCTAACCACTGCACCACTACGGCTCAAAATAAGACTTCATTCCACATGAAGTGTGATGGTTGAAGTGATGCAACCCATATTCTATATGATATGGATCCTTCGCAAGCCAAATTGGGTAGGGGAGAAGGCTTTTTGGGGAGCGGGTTCTGGAGTTTTTAGGTCTGGATTAAAATTCCTTAAACCACTGATGATAACCAAAGGGTAGCCTACACTTAGAAACATAGAAGAAACATAGAAGACTGACGGCAGAAAAAGACCTCATGGTCCATCTAGTCTGCCCTTATACTATTTCCTGTATTTTATCTTATGTTTATCCCAAGCATGTTTAAATTCAGTTACTGTGGATTTACCAACCACACCTGCTGGAAGTTTGTTCCAAGGATCTACTACTCTTTCAGTAAAATAATATTTTCTCATGTTGCTTTTGATCTCTCCCCCAACTAACCTCAGATTATGTCCCCTTGTTCTTGTGTTCACTTTCCTATTAAAAACACTTCCCTCCTGAACCTTATTTAATCCTTTAACATATTTAAATGTTTCGATCATGTCCCCCCTTTTCCTTCTGCCCTCCAGACTATACAGATTGAGTTCATGAAGTCTTTCCTGATAAGTTTTATGCTTAAGACCTTCCACCATTCTTGTAGCCCGTCTTTGGACCCGTTCAATTTTGTCAATACCTTTTTGTAGTGAGGTCTCCAGAACTGAACACAGTATTCCAAACGTGGTCTCACCAGCATTCTATATAGCGGGATCATAATCTCCCTCTTCCTGCTTGTTATACCTCTAGCTATGCAGCCAAGCATCCTACTTGCTTTCCCTACCGCCTGACTGCACTGTTCACCCATTTTGAGACTGTCAGAAATCACTACCCCTAAATCCTTCTCTTCTGAAGTTTTTGCTAACACAGAACTGCCAATGCAATACTCAGATTGAGGATTCCTTTTCCCCAAGGGCATTATTTTACATTTGGAAACATTAAACTGCAGTTTCCATTGCTTTGACCATTTATCTAGTAAAGCTAAATCATTTACCATATTACAGACGCCTCCAGGCATATCAACCCTATTGCACACTTTAGAGTCATCGGCAAAGAAGCAAACCTTCCCTACCACACCTTCCCCTATGTCACTCACAAACATATTAAAAAGAATAGGACCCAGAACAGACCCTTGTGGCACACCGCTTGTAACCTGTCTCTGCTCAGAATACTCACCATTAACAATAACTCTCTGATGTCTACGCTTCAGCCAGCTACTTTCTACTGAAAGGCCAAGTGCAAGACAACAATGAAAAAAAAAAGATAGATGCTTCTACTGTAGGATTGATTCTTTCTTTGGCTCGGATATTTCAGCAGAACTAAGCTCAGCATCCCTTTCCAGATTCAGAAAATCAATCAGGGCTTTATATATGGAAATTTGCCCTTTGAAGCTCCTTCAGTTAAAAAGCTCTCAAGGACGGCTTTCAATCAGAATAGAGCTAGAACGGCAACAGCATTTAGACTTATACACCACTTCACCAGTAATGGGCAGTGTTCCCTCTAATTTTTTTTTTTGGGGGTGGGTGGAAAAGTATAGTGTCTGAGCGGCACTCCCTTTGGGACTGGGCGGCACAGAAATATTAAATAATAAATAAATAAATAAATAAATAAATAAATAAATAAATAAATAAATAATAAACAAACAAACAAACAAAAAACCCACCCTGTTTTGCTTCAGAGAATTTCAAAATAAAATACTGTACTGTGTGTCTATAACAGTGAGCTCATAATAGGGCAACTCTATCGATATCAAAATGCCACTGAAATAGTTGAGCTAGTTTCAAACTAGATTTTGATTTTCTTTCTCTCTTCCTTACTCCCATTCTTTTTCTTTCTCTTTTCCTTCCTCTCTTTTTTCTACCTGTTTCTCCCTCTTCCTCTCTCTCTCCTTCCCTCTCACTCTTTCCCTCTCGGCTTCTGGGCAGGTTTGGAAAACTCTGAGTTGATGATGATTTTTCAGTGAGCAATTGCTCACTGCTCAGCTTAGAGGGAACTATGGTAATGGGCAGCCAAATTTTTTACTGCCACACTGTGGGTGTGGCTTATTTTGTAGGTGTGGCTTAATGGTCATGTTATTGGGTATAAGTGGCTTGCCGGCCATGTGACCAGGTGGGAGTGGCTTGAATGATCATCGTCGTTCAAGCGAACTGTTAAGTCCTCGACTTACAACCTCACCAGTGTCGCTCGCTGGGGTGACAATGAGCTTTGTGCTTCCCGTGCTCTCCTTCCTGGGTCGCCCCTCCTCCTCAGTCTGGGTCGGCAGACAAACGGATGCCGATCAGCTGCTGAGAAAAGATGGGGGAGGAAATGGGCCCCCTGCAACTCCTACGGGTGCTGGTCTCCCTGCCGCTTTCTGAGGAGGAGGACGAGGATGGGAGGGTTGGATGGTCACTGGAGCTGGGCACACAGCTTCATTTATGTTGTGAGCTGCCCTGAGTTTTCGGAGAGGGGCGGCATATAAATCCAATAAAATTTGAAACTTGAACTGAGTCCTCGGAGAGGGGTGGCATACAAATCCAATAAATGAATGAGTGAGTGAGTGAATTAGTGAGTGAGTGAGTGAGTGAGTGAGTGAGTGAGTGAGTGAGTGAGTAAATAATAATAATAATAATAATAATAATAATAATAATAATAATTATTATTATTATTATTATTATTATTATTATTATTATTATTATTATTTATTGGATTTGTATGCCGCCCCTCTCCGTAGACTCGGGGTGGCTAACAACAATGATAAAAACAGCATGCGACAATCCAATAATAAAACAGCTAAAAGCCCTTATTTATAAAAACAACACATACACACAAACATACCATGCATAACTTGTAATGGCCTAGGGGGAAGGAATATCTCAACTCCCCCATGCCTGGCGGTATAAATGAGTCTTGAGTAGTTTACGAAAGACAGGGAGGGTGGGGGCTAAACTAACTAACTGACTAACTAACTAACTAACTAAATAAATAAATACATACATACATACATACATACATACATACATAAATACATAAATAAATTTCTGCTGGTGGAACTGCATTCCACCCCGTCCTGCCTACTGCCCATCCCTGGCTCCGCATGTCACCTGCCACCTGGCAGAATCAGGTTTTTAAGGCTTATCTGGAAGGCCAGGAGGGTGGGGGGAAGCTAGTTCCAGAGAGCTGGAGCCACCACAGAGAAGGCCCTCCCACGCAGTCCCACCAGTTGACAATGTTTGCTCGACCGGACCTGGAGAAGGTCAACCCTGTGGGCTGAAATCGGCCACTGGAAAGTGTGAGGCAGAAGACAGTCCCATAGATAGCCTGGTCTCCCATCCCAACCTTCATCAGCCCTGCCTAAATTCTGAGCCTAAACAAGGCCAGCTTGGGACTTGCTCGGCGCTGAATGAAGATTATAAGCTTGGAAGTAAATCTCTAACTCTGCTGTCTTCTAATCCTGTCTGGGTTTATATATTTTCCTTCCCGGCTAGGAGGAAGCAAGGGGGGGGGGAGAAATGATTGAGGAGAGGCTTGGCAATCATTTCCCTATTTAAGGGGAAAAAATGTAAAATGAAGGATAACCACGGTCAACTGGTTTGAAATGGGGATGGCAAGGCTTCATTTATACATCTGCAATATTATTATTCTTTTTTTTAAAAGATGGAAGTGCGATGCAAATAATGAATATTTTGGGTACCCGGTGGCTTTCCCAGTAGGGGTGCCACCAACTTGTGAAAGGGTATTTGTTTGGAGAAAGGCAAAAGCGGAGATGAATGGATTGCTTCTGCCCAGTTTTTTTCCCCCTCTGTGCAAGTCCTCGACCCTTTCTGAACTCCAGCACACTTCATTATATTGAGCAATATTCCACACAGATGGGGGTAAAGGAGAGCGGAGAAGAGAAAAATGTGTAAGTTTGAGTGGGATAAAGAATCTATTCTCTTATGAAAAAATAACGAGGCGTATTCAAACATTGTCCAACGCGAACAACCAGAACAATACGGGTAGAGTTCAAAGAAGCTACTTTATTGTTCTCTGCCTATAGTGCAGGAATCTTCCCCAGGCTGGCAGCTTTTGCCTGGGGAAGACCAGATGATCAAAGGTGTGTGTGTGTGTGTTAGAGAGAGAGAGAGAGAGAATGAGAGAGAAAGAGAGAGAGAGAATGAGAGAGAGAATGAGAAAGAGAGAGAGAATGAGAAAGAGGGAGAGAGAATAAGAATGAGAGAGAGAGAGAATGAGAATGGGAGAGAGAGAGAGAAAGAAAGAGAGAGAGAATGAGAATGAGAGAAAGAATGAGAATGAGAGAGAGAGAATGAGAATGAGAGAGAGAGAGGACTTCCGGGGCGGGGCTTGGTCGATGCGGAGCTGGTGAGTGAACCGCTGCTCTCCCAGCACGACTTTTATTGCCTTTAAATATAAGATCAGACACCCAACTTGGAGGGAAGGGTGTCGTAAGAGGTGGTTATGCTGTGTCCGATGTGAGAGTCGCTAGCTCACACTGGCACAAGCTTTTTTGAACTGCCAGGACCGGGCAAAAAAGAAGCCAGCGTTTGCTGGCCCTGAGACATGGCCGCCCCGTAAACATCGAGGAGGAAGTGAGAAGAGATCGGTGAACCTCAGCAAGTACCCTAAAATAACATATTTTGAATTCGGAAACTTCTTGTGTACCAGAACAACTGTGGGAAAGACGATAAAAGATAGAAAAGCTCAAATTGAAAGAAGCGGCGATTAAAAGGTTGAGCGACAGGAGAAGCAAGAGACAGCGTGCGGTGACAAGAGAATCGGGTGTGTGACAGGAGAGCTGGGTCGAGGGGCGGAGACGGAACGGAGATAGATTGAAAAATCAGGAACTAAAAATCGGGAACTAAAGACGGATATAACCGGGGGATGATATGATTTTATTTCACGAACATTTGGAATACCAGGAACACCAGGTGGAATAAGAGCAGCGAAAGCGGGGATTTAAGAAAAAAAACCTCCCCCGGCGTGAGACGTTACATTTACGTGTTTAAGCCTCCCCCTCTTCCGGAAACATAGAGCTACGAAAGCAGGAAGCAGAAACAGCAAGATAACATCGTGGAGATCTACGCCCCTTCGTTTTGTTTAGCTTGTTCTTTTGGTCTATCTGGTTTATCTGGTTTGCGCTTGCCTTTGGACTACGCAACGACTTAAAATCCCATAAAATACAAGAAGGTATAACCTTAAAGAGACAGGAATTTGACTCAATCAGATATCAACTTGACTGGGCTGGTCTTTTTTTTCAACGTCATCAACGTTATCATAGCAGATCCTCCCATAGGAAACTAGAAATTTACGCGAAATTAAACTACCAGACACTAAGCTACAATCTACTAAACTGTGAATATTGAATGTGGGACTGCTAAATTCACTTACTTTTGCAATAGTCTGGACTAAAGCCAATATTAGGATCAAGAAACGTATACTGGACAATATATAAAATTAGAGGAAAATAAAGGACAGAAACCAGATTGGACAGGAATACAATTAGATAAAATCTAATTAGATGAAATCAAAGTAATTGCTGTTATTAACTAACAATACTAATAAATGTAATTAACCAATCAACTAACAAATTAATTAAGTGATTAATTGATGTAAGGACTTGCTAAAGCTATAACTATATTATTATTATTTAAACCTCTACCTCTACTCTTAAAAATTGTTTATATATAATATTTATAAGGATTTATTCAACTATTATTTAACTACTTAACTACTCAACTGTTGATCTCTTAACCATTAATTAATTAACTGTGTATTATATATTGCATATTGAATATTGATTAAGTATTAAGTATTAAATACTATAGCATTAAGTATTAGATATTATTAGATATTAAGATATTAGATATTAAGGATTAAATATTAAATATTAAGATATAAGTTAGAATATCAAGCATAAGTCTGAAAAGAATAAGCTAAGTTAGATTAAATACTGTTTAAATATTGAAACACCGATAATAATTGAAAGCATTAATTCTACCCTTTCTCTTTTTTGAAAAATAAGTTGTATAAATTGATTGGTTCGACTGGTCATATACTGAATTAATTGTTAAAGAGTAATTTGACTAATTGATTAGATATAGAATAGATTGATTAGATATTGATTTAATTATTAGAAGGTTAAAACCTATTACAAATGGCAACTCAACAGACTTTAACCAAGTCATTGAGAAGGGGTAATTTAACCCTACTATCACCAGCTGTGCAGAAATCCTCTTCAACTTCCGACATAGTTACAGGAGAAATTAAGGATCAGGCACCCTCGCTTCAAAGCTTACAAAATTCCCTAGACAAAATTCAAGAATTTATGATAAAACAACAGGAATCCGCCAATCAAACCCAAGAAACTATAGTTAAAAACCACCAAGAGACACAAAAAAAATTTGAGGAAGTAAATGAAAACTTTGCCAAATTTAACAGTATAATAGAAGATGTTAAGGAAGCAGTAGACAGACAGGAAATTAAAATTCAACAAGTGGAAGGGACAACAGAAGCGAACAAGCTGAGATTAACTAAAAACGAAGAAGACCTTAGGAGGGTAAATAAAGATTTAGAAGGGGCCATTGCCCAATTAGAATTCGAAAAAGCCTCATTCTATCTCAGGCTACAAAATATACCCGAAGAAAAAGGGGAGAACCTGTTTGCGACTGTAGTTGAACTCTTTGCGGAAGAGCTAAAAATAAATGATAGTGAACTAATTAACCACGTAGATGAGGTATACCGAGTGCAAACCAATTACGCACGTCGCCATCAACTCCCCAGAGAGGTCCACCTTAGATTTACAAAAAAAACCCTGAGAGACGAGATATACAGGAACACCAGAGGGGTCTTAACGTACAAAGGGAAAGACATAATTGTGTTAAAACAAATACCTAAAAGAATTAGGGAACGAAGGAGGGATTACCACTACTTCACAAACAAATTAATAAAAAACGAGATACAATTTAGATGGCTAGTGCCAGAGGGGGTGATGCTAACGTGGAAGGGGAAGAAAATAAATATAGAAACACTAGAACAAGCAGATAACTTTATCCGAGAACACCTGAAAAAAGAAGGGGAAAGCAGCATAGAACTGGAGACAACAAGCCAAGAGGAGGGAGAGATAGAGGAAGAGAGAACAGACAAGATAAGCAAGGGGAAAGGGGAGAAAACAGAAAATTACAGAGAGCTTAGAAGCAGCAAAAGGGCAAGATAGTTGACGAAGAATGAATAAGGAAATTAAATTATTTTCTGTGAATATAAACGGAATGAACTCTCCTCAAAAAAGAGGACAAACATTTACAAAATTAATAAAACAAAATTTAGACGTAATATGCCTTCAGGAAGTTCATGTAAGGAAAAAGGATAAGAAAGTATTGGAACACCCGAAACTAGGGAAACTATTCACATCACTTGCAAACGAAAAAAAAAGGGGAATTGCACTATATATCAAAAGCTGGTTAAATCCAAAAGTAATTGACAGTGATGAAGAGGGTAGAATACTTATAACAGAAATTGAAATTAATAAAAAAAAAACAAATTTAATTGTGATTTATGCTCCCAACAAAGACCAAAAATCTTTTTATAAAACGTTGTACCAAAAAATAATAAAAATTGAAAAAGGAAACATCTGTGTGATTGGGGACTTCAATATAATAATAGATTACGACAAAGACTATAAAGGTAAAGAAAAGAGTAAAAAGAAAAAAACAATACCAGAAAAACTCAAAGATATTATAGAGGAATTTAAACTAAAAGATACGTGGAGGGAAAGACACAGAGATGAATGTAAGTATACTTATTATTCACACCCACATGACTCATGGTCCAGATTGGACATGATATGGACAAATATAGAATTACAACAAGAGATAATATCAGCAGAAATAGAACCCAACTTTTGGGCAGACCACAACCCAGTAAGCATTATAATTAGAGGAAACCAAACCAAAAAAAATAGATGGACAATGAATACAAAAATTATACAAGAAAATAAATACAAAGAATTTTCAAAAAAAGAATTAGATATCTTTCTAGAAAAAAATTGGAATGAAGACACAACCATACAAAACATATGGGACACAACCAAAGCCTATATAAGGGGGATAACCATTGCATACACTAGTAAAAAAAATAAGGATAAAAATAGGGAGATGAGAGAAAATCAAAAAGAATTAGAACAAATAGAAGCCGAATGGATAAAAGATCCAAAAAAAATCGAACTAAAAGAAAAAAGAGATGTAATTAAACATAAGATAAACTTGATAGCACAGGAAGAAATAGCCCAAAAAATCAAAAGTGTAAAACAAAATTACTTCGAACACGCAAACAAACCGGGAAGGTGGCTTGCCTATAAAATTAAAAAACAGAAAGAGAAGAAATATATCCAACAATTGGAAGATGAAAAGGGAAAAAAACAAATCGATATAGAAGAAAAAAAAAAGATAATACAAAACTATTTTGAACAGCTATATAGGAATGATGAGATAAAAGAGGAAGAAATAGATCAATATTTGAACGAGATTGAATTACCCCAAATATCGGAGACTAACATTGATAGAATGGATAAAACTATAACTATGACAGAATTAGAGCTAGCAATTAAAAAACAAAACAATAACAAAACCCCAGGAGTAGATGGAATACCAGCCGAATATTATAAAGAAATATATGAACCAGTCAAAAAATTATTACTACAGATGTTGAACGAGGTGTTAGACAAAGGAGCAATGCCTGAATCCTGGAAGGAAGGTTTAATAACACTAATACCAAAAGATTTGGAACAAAGATATTTAATAAAACAATACAGACCAATTGCATTACTAAACTCAGATTACAAAATCTTTACAACAATATTAGCAGAAAGGTTTAAAGGGATAATTAATGAAATCATACATCCGGACCAGAACGGCTTTTTACCAAACAGAAATATAAAAAATAATTTGAGAAACATTATAAATATTTTAGAATACTATGAGGTAAACCCAGGAAAGAATTTGGCACTAATATTTTTAGATGCGGAAAAAGCATTCGATAATTTGAATTGGAACTTCTTCATTAAACAACTGACCAAAATGAAATTTAAAGAAAAATTTATAAAAGCAATCAAGACGATATACTCTACACAATCGGCAAAAGTTATAATAAACGACCAATTAACACAAAATATAAAAATAGAAAAGGGAGTACGGCAAGGATGCCCCCTTTCCCCATTAATATTTATTTTGGCCATAGAAACCTTATTAAATCAGATAAGGTTAAATAAAAATGTTAAAGGATTAAATTTGAAAGGACAAGAATACAAAATTCAGGCATTTGCCGATGATCTAGTATTCAATATAGAAGATCCAATTGAATCAGGGGAAGTTTTATTAAAGGAGATTACTGAATTCGGAAAAGTAGCAGGACTTAAAATTAATAAACAAAAAACCAAAATACTGACAAAAAATCTAACAAATACAGAGAAGAAAATATTAGAAGACAGATTAGGCTTACAAATAGTAAAAACAGTTAAGTATTTGGGAATAAAATTAACAGCAAAAGCGATCACAATAAAGGAAGATAATTACACGGTTTTGATGAAAGAAATAAAAAAGAAATTAGAAAAATGGAACAAATTGCCTATTTCGCTCATAGGTAGAATCTCAACAATAAAAATGTCTATCTTACCCAAGATTCTATATCTATTTAGGACGATTCCAATTATATTAAGAAAAGACTTTTTTCAAAAACTAAATAGAATGATTACAAAATTCGTCTGGGCCGGAAAAAAACCTAGAATTAGAATACAATATCTACAAGATAATATCAAACAAGGAGGATTTGCACTACCAGATTTCGAATTATATTATACTGCAGCAATTATGGATTGGTTGAAAGATTGGTTTAAATTGGAAAATAAGAGACTTCTAATACTGGAAGGACACGATATGAGAATAGGGTGGCATGCTATCCTGTGGGAAAATAAAGAACAAACACATAGTTACTTCAAACAACATATAATAAGAAACTCGTTATACACAACTTGGAAAAAAATCAAAAAAATGTACTATCACCAAACTCCCAAATGGTACTCAAGCTTAGAGGCGACGATATATCCAAACTCAAGAGAACTAAACAAAATGTTAAATTATTATCAAACATTAGAAAAAAATGGGGAATTAAAAACTAGGGAACAATTAGAAGAAATTGGAATCAAAATCGACTGGTGGGCGTATAACGTAATTAAATCAAAATATCAAGAAGGGAAAAGGAAGGAAATACAAATAAAAGAGATAGAATTAGATAAGATAATTTTAGGCCAAGAAAAAAAAATGATTTCCAAAATATATAAATATATGCTACACTATAAAATGGAGGAACATATCGTTAAAAATAGTATACATAGTTGGGGCAAAAATTTTGGTTATAGCATAAATTTAGATAAGTGGGAATCAATTTGGACCAAGAACTATAAATTAACAAAATCTACAGCTTATAAGGAAAACATATACAAAATGTATTATAGGTGGCACCTTCCACCGGCAACATTAGCCAAAATGTATAAAGGAACAAGCCCAAAATGTTGGAGGTGCAAAAAAATGGGGACATATTACCACATTTGGTGGACCTGCTCAAAAATAAAAAAATTCTGGAACAAAATGCAGAATTGGATAGAAGAGATCTTACAAATGAAGATAAATAAAAAACCTGAAGCCTTTCTCCTGGGAATTATAGATCAAAAAATTGAAAAAAACAAACACTACTTATTAATTCATATATTAACAGCAATTAGAATAACGATAGCTCAAAATTGGAAGCAACCCGAACCACCTGAAGACGATTTGATAATTAAAAAAATATTAGATTGTGCTGAATTTGACGCACTAACAATTAAATTAAAAAACAAAGAGGATTCCGAACACGATAAAACCTGGATACATCTTTATAACTGGTTTAAGAAAAGAAATAAAATTCAAAAGAAAAAATCAAATTAACAATACTTTATATCCTTTTCATTACATAGAAAAAAAATATATACAAAAGACATATATACAAAAAACCTTTTTATAAAAAAAGATCTGTATGACATTAAAGAAATTGAATATGAATAAAAGAAGGCGGATAAGAAAGAATTAAATGATTTAAAAAACAGTGACAACCTACAAGAGAAAATGGTATACGCTGAGGACACAACATGTTTCACCAGAAAATAATTTAAAATCAAAAATCATTCAAAACTTACCTCCTGAAGGGAATACAAGTACAAATATTATAAAATATGCTAAGTGAATAGTTATTGTTATTAATGTACTTAAATAAGCAATTAGATCTTTTTTTAAAGAATATTTTTTTTGTTTGTTTGTCATGTTTGTTTGTTCGTGTATTTGTTACGCGTTGATTTAGCCTTGTATTAATATAAAACATATATTGTATGTAAATGTGTATATATTTGTAATAAAAATTTAAAAAAAAAAAAAAAAAAGAGAATGAGAGAGAGAGAAAGAAAAAGAGAGAATGAGAGAGAGAGAAAGAGAGAGAGAATGAGAATGAGAGAGAGAGAATGAGAATGAGAGAGAGAATGAGAAAGAGAGAGAGAGAGAATGAGAATGAGAGAGGGAGAAAGAGAGAGAGAATGAGACAAAGAGAATGAGAATGAGAGAGAGAGAAAGAGAGAGAATGAGAGATAGAGAATGAGAATGAGAGAGAGAGAGAGTCTAGGTTGATTCTCCACCCCCCAAGTGATGGTTGCCTCACCTACAAAAAGAGATTGATCACATTGAAGGGGTCCAAAGACGGGCTACAAAAATGGTGGAAGGTCTTAAGCATAAAACGTATCAGGAAAGACTTAATGAACTCAATCTGTAGAGTCTGGAAGACAGAAGGGAAAGGGGGGACATGATCGAAACATTTAAATATGTTAAAGGGTTAAATAAGGTCCTGGAGGGAAGTGTTTTTAATAGGAAAGTGAACACAAGAACAAGGGGACACCATCTGAGGTTAGTTGGGGGAAAGATCAGAAGCAACGTGAGAAAATATTATTTCACTGAAATAGTAGTAGATACTTCCAGAACACGTGGTTTGTAAATCCACAATAACTGAATTTAAACATGCCTGGGATAAACCTAGATCCATCCTAAGATAAAATACAGGAAATAGTATAAAGGCTGCCAATCTTCTATTTTTCTATGTTTCTATGTGTGTTTGCTTGCATTTGCATGGATGCAAATATGTATGTCAGCAGGGGAATTGGTTTCACATTTGATGGGATCCCATCTCTTGCAAAAGACGAGGATCATGTTGACTTTGCATGTTGCATAACCCCAGAGAAGCATTTGTTTGGTATCTCATGGCTTGGTAGGACATCACACAGTGTAACCTCTTGCTGTAGCCTACAGGGGCCACGTAAGGTCTCCTGAGAGCTACTCAAGGGACTGATAGTACCTTCATATCAACTGACCCCACTTGGCCTTCACACATTCCCCAGGCTTTCCCAAGGCCACCCTTCACGTAGGACACAATTCTTCACAAAACCCCACTGCAACCACCAGAAATGTTGAATTTCTTTCAAACCCTAAACTAAACAATGTCGTTTGGCGGGACCCAGGGGAAGAGCCTTCTCTGTGGCGGTCCCTCCCCTCTGGAACCAACTCCCCCCAGAGATTAGAATAGCCCCCACCCTTCTTGCGTTTCGTAAGCTTCTTAAAACCCATCTCTGTCGTCAGGCATGGGGGAACTGAGATATTCTTTCCCCCTAGGCTTCTACAATTTATGTGTGGTATGTTTATATGTATGATTGGTTTTAAAATAAGGGTCTTTAGCTGTTTTATTATTGGATTGTCGCATGTTGTTTTTACCACTGTTGTTAGCCGCCCCGAGTCTACGGAGAGGGGCGGCATACAAATCCAATAAATAAATAAATAAATAAACCCAATGATGTAGCTACACCTAGATTTAAGAACGGAAGATGTATGGCAGGCAGGTTAGAGGAGGGCCCATTTGCTATGTCAAAGTTGTCTTACCCACTGAGAAATTGCGTGGAATGTCTCCAGTTGTCTTCAAGAGGGAGACAATCCTTTCTCTTAGCTGTAATATTAAAATTTCTCTTAGCAAAAATATTAAATGTACTCTTAGCCATAATATTAACTCCTCCCGCAGATAAATGCACCCAAAGACACATGCCTATTCACCAAAGGAAAAATACCTTCTTGGGCTCTTAGCCTGAGATTCATTATGAGTGTATGAAGTTCAGGAGACCTTGGACCACTGGAGAAATAATTGCACCAGGGAAGACAAGACACACAAATCCACCCGAGCATGCAAATCCTTGGATACCTCATCCCTAATTAAATGCAAGAGACTGACAATCCACCCAGGAGATTTTCAGCGAATTTCTCTTCTCCATTGTAAAGCCTTCGAAAGCAAATACTTTCTCATCAAACAGAGTGAGAATTGTGGGGGAGAGAGAAAGAGAGAGAGCAGGGTTGGAGAAAGCACACACGAGGGAAAAATTCCTTGCGTAGAGCCATGTTCAAAACCATAGATGCCCTTCTGCTCATGGGAAAATTAACCAACCCCCACCACCACATAAATTCTCCAAATGGTTTCCAGAATATAGTGGTACCTCTACCTAAGAATGCCTCTACTTACGAACTTTTCTAGATAAGAACCGGGTGTTCAAGATTTTTTTTTTGCCTCTTCACAAGAACCATTTTCCACTTACAAACCCGAGCCTCTGAAACTATAACTGGAAAAGGCAGGGAGAAGCCTCCGTGGGGCCTCTCTAGGAATCTCCTGGGAGGAAACAGGGCTGGGAAAGGCAGGGAGAAGCCTCCGTGGGGCCTCTCTAGGAATCTCCTGGGAGGAAACAGGGCTGGAAAAGGCAGGGAGAAGCCTCTGTGGGGCCTCTCTAGGAATCTCCTGGGAGGAAACAGTGCTGGAAAAGGCAGGGAGAAGCCTCCGTGGGGCCTCTCTAGGAACCTCCTAGGAGGAAGCAGGGCCGGAAAAGGCCTCCATGGGGCCTCTCTAGGAATCTCCTGGGAGGAAACAGGGCTGGAAAAGGCAGGGAGAAGCCTCCGTGGGGCCTCTCTAGGAATCTCCTGGGAGGAAAACAGGGCTGGAAAAGGCAGGGAGAAGCCTCCGTGGAGCCTCTCTAGGAACCTCCTGGGAGGAAACAGGGCCGGAAAAGGCCCAGCAGACGTGGTTGGTAAATCCACAGTCACTGAATGTAAACATGCCTGGGATAAACATAGATCCATCCTAAGATAAAATACAGGAAATAGTATAAGGTCAGACTAGATGGACCAGAAGGTCTTTTTCTGCCGTCAATCTTCTATGTTTCTAATACCTAATATTCCCCCCACCAAAAAGAGAAATAGTCATCAACTATTAACATCAACAAATAGTATAAGGGCAGACTAGATGGACCATGAGGTCTTTTTCTGCCGTCAGTCTTCTATGTTTCTATGTTTTTACCATCATATTTTTAGCCCGAGTGGGTGCACACCCACTGTAATTGACCCTCTTTTTGCTCTCGATAAGTTGCCATTTGCATCTGCAATTTGCTACGGCAACTTTTGCAAAAAAATCTCCCATTTGGGGAGAAGCTACCTGCTGATGCTGTTTTGTTGTTTCATAACTCGAGTTTCCAAAGGCATCTGACATCCATCGGATTCACTTCTCCCCTTGGGGGAATGATTCTCCTTCCATTTCTTAAATCAAAGAGGAGAAACATTTGCAGCTGATGGTGTGTTTTTTTGTTTAAACCGGGATTTCAATTCAGTAACTCCCAAGTCAAATAGCAACAGGGCAAAACGGCAGGAGGTAAAAACAGGAGACGAGGGCATGAGCAGCAATGACAACAACAACCCCCCAAAAAATATATATCTATTTTGTGCGAAAGCTCTGAAGATGGCACTGTAGCAGCAACCTTCCTCTTGAAATGTCTCAGCTCTTGCAGGCTTTCTATCTGAGACAGTTTAATGCCTCTCTTCATCGAAAGACAGAACATTGGTTGTACAATTCAGTCTACTTTAGGCTGGCTTTGTTTACACCTGATGCCCGTTGAGTTTGCACGGGTGTAGGAGATGGCCCATCGCCTTGATTTAGCATCGCAATTTTTTTAAAAATGTCTTTTAAAGAAAACAAAACACCTTTCTCCTGCTTGAGTCAATGGTCTGGTTCTCTGTAAACAAAGGAACAAAGGAAAAATAGACAAAGGCACGTTTTACCTGACATGGCTTGGAGTGTCAATCCAGAAATATGGACAACCGGCAACTTAGGGTGAAAAGGAGATTGAAACTGGATCTCGCAAATGAAGGTGAATATATGTGTCGCCGGGTAGTGTTGCAGGATCAAATTTGGGTTGGTTACTGGGACTGGAGGTTTAGTCTTCTGAGCTTTTGAGCTCATGCTGGGACCCATCCTCAGGGAACTTGTCTTTAGAAGACCAAAGATTTAAGAAGAACATCATGGATTCAAAATATACTGCTCAAAAAAATAAAGAACACATCCTGGATTTGAGTGAATGAGATATTCTCATGGAATACTTTGTTCTGTACAAAGTGGAACGTGTACAACAGCAGGTGAAATTGATTGTCAATCCCTAAGTGTACAGCTTGTTTTCACAGAAGTTTGATTTACTCGGAGTTATATTGGTTTGTTTAAGTGTTACCTTTTTTTTTTTTGAGCAGTGTACAAGGGACTGGTTTGGACAAAACTCAACACACCTTTTTTATGTGGCTATTGTTAAAAATAGGATGGCCAACATGACTGCCAGTATCTGATGATAGATAGGGAAGGAGGAGGAGGAAGAGGAAAAAGAGGAAGGAGAAAGAGAGGAGGAGGAAGAAGAAGGAGGATGAGGATGAGGAGAGGAGGAGGAAGATTAGAAAACCAGAAATACCAGTGCAATGGTTGAAGGCCTTGATTTCAAGGTCAATGAGATGAAGAAGATGATGAAGATGGTGATGACGATGAAGATTATTATTTAAGGATACAAAAATCTAGATGGCCACTGCACATCAATGGTGAGAGGTCATGTGGATTTTGGCCACCCAAATCTAATAGCTATGATTCCTGAACAAAATGTAGTTGGAACAATACGAGATGCTACCTTGAAAGATAGCATCTCGTATTAGTCCAACAGTTGCAACTGTATTATTTGTAGGTACATGACTGAATTCACAAATACACAGCAAGCCACAATCTACCCTTTGGTCTTTCTACATTGTTTATCCATCTCTTTCTTTACGTCTGTAAATTATAGATGATATTTACTATACAGCGGTGTTTCTTAACATTGGCAACTTGAAGATATCTGGACAGGCATTTCCAAGATTTGCTAGCTGGGGAATTTTGGAAGTTGAAGTCCAGACCTTTTCAAGTTGCCAAGATTAAGAAACAGGGCTCTGCAGGATCTATGCAGTGTGAAAGTAGTATTACTACTAGTATTCTACTACTAGTATTAGTAGTAGTATTCAAGAATTAAAAAAAATGCTAATACCTAATCTGGGGCAGAAATTCCTAGTGAACAAATGACTGGGGGGGAAAAGGCTAAAAAAATTGAAACCAACTGTTGAAAGCTTCAAATATTGACATTTTGCAATCATGGAAGACAGTTAGAAATACGGAAAGTATTAGTGCTGAATTCTCAGTCAATTTTCTTCCTCCAGCTGTTATCCTCCAGGTTTGATGGAGTTCCACCAGGGAGTTTTCAATCAAATTGGAAGTGGAAGTCGAACATGTCGTGGAGCGGCTAGCAAAAAAAGGGATGGTTGACAAATAGGTGTTGTGGTTAGCTCTGGCCCAGCTCCTGCCCCAAGGACTGTGGATGTGGGGGAGACATCCACATGCTGCAGGCCTGTTTTGCCCCTGGTGGAATCTGCTGATGAAGGCTCCTCTGACCAAGAAGACATGAGTGACAGGGAGGAGGAGAGTGTGACAGACAGCCCAGAAGGAGATCAATTATCTAGCTCCTCCTTGGATTCAGAACAAGAGTTAATGATATAGCCACGCATGTGGAGAGCGATGCATAGGCAGCAACAACTGAGAGAGTATTATCAAAGAAAATGAGGCCACCTGTGGTTGGGTGGGGCTGTGGGAATTATTGAGGCTGCTATAAAGAGCAGCCTGTGGGTTTGGCCATTGTGGAGGATTATCTGATCCTTGTGTTTCATGCCTGCTTTGCTGCCTTTGACCTTTTGTGTGCTGATTTTCCCCCGCTTTGAAACTAAACCAGAGCAAAGTGTGTGTCACTTTGTGAAAGAAAAAGGACTGTGAATAGCCTCACAGCTGCAAGCTAAGTATCACAGAAGTGATAAGGGACTTGTACAAATTACCAGTTTGTTTGGAGACCCAGTGTTCTTTGCTATACCAAAAGAGGGCTTAGTTTAAGTGAATTTTCATTATAAAGAACCTTGTTTTGAATTTTCAAACGTGTGTGTGTCTAAAATTTGTACCTGTGAATTTTTGGGAGGAGTCTACCACAGAGCCCGACAGAACAAATAAGCTAGGAATTTCTGCACCCGATAAGGTATTTTTGGAATCGAGATAACCTTCTGTCGTTCTTTCTGCTGCCTTCGGATGCTGAGAATTCACTGTCAATTGATTTTTTGGTTTCAAACATTGTGTTTCAGCAGAGCAATGGGAAGCAACCTCGGAGGAGGAATTGTGACTTCAAGTCATGTCATTGGGGCATCATCCAAGGTGTTTCCTGCTAATATTCTTTTCTTTCTTCTTAGTCATTCCAGAAATAGGTCAAATGCTTTGTGACAAGAAGGGTTTCAGGGGCCATATTTATTATCTTGTACACGTTTTGACAAATAAATAAATAAATAAATAAAAATAATAATACAGTGGAACGCCTCTATTTACGAACTTTTCTAGATAAGAACTGGGTGTTCAGGATTTTTTTTTGCCTCTTCACGAGAACCATTTTCCACTTACTAACCCAAGTCTCCGAAAGTGTAACCGGAAAAGGCAGGGAGAAGCCTCCTTGGGGCCCCTCTAGGAATCTCCTGGGAGGAAACAGGGCTGGAAAAGGTAGGGAGAAGCTTCTGCTGGGCTTCTCTAGGAATCTTCTGGGAGGAAATAAGGCCGGAAAAGGCGGGAAGAAGCCTCCGTGGAGCCTTTCTAGGAACCTCCTGGGAGGAAACAGGGCCGGAATAGGTGGGCAGAAGCCTCCGTGGGGCCTCTCTAGGAATCTCCTGGGGGGAAACAGGGCCGGAAAAGGTGGGGAGAAGCCTCCGTGGGCCCTCTCTAGGAATCTCCTGGGAGGAAACGGCTGGAAAAGGCAGGGAGAAGCCTCCGTGGGGCCTCTCTAGGAATCTTCTGGGAGGAAACAGGGCCTCCACCCTCCCTGTGGTTTCCCAAATTGCACACATTATTTGCTTTTACATTGATCCCTATGTAAAGAGAGAGAGAAAAAGAAAGAGAGGGAGAGAGAAAGAAAGGGAGGGAGGGGAGAGAGAGAGAGAGAGAGATCTTCACACACACTTTTCTACTTAAGAACCTGGTCATGGAACGAATGAAGTTGGTAAGTAGAAGGACCACTGCAAATAATAAGATGATGGATTTTCGCAGCAAGCAGGAGAAAACCAAATAGAAAAAATAGCCCTGGAAACCCCTTTCTCCTACAGGCCTCATAACTAAATTATTCCATTCCCTGTTTTTGCTAATGGCCATGTGCCCCACTCTCTCTCTTTCTTTTAGCTAATGAGGAACATGCTTCTCTGCAAGTGTTTCTCCCACATTTCAATTAATCTTTTTCTAGCATCTGGTCTCCGTTTAGAAATATGCTGGGTTTTCCAAGCAGCCGAGTTTATGCCTTGTTGTAACTAATTGCTGTTATGGATTATTTGTACAGAAGGGAACTCCAATGCCCCACTTCGAAAGGCTTAGGGTGGTGGGGAGGGGAACATTTCCGTGTACATCGCAAATTTAATTTGAATGTCCGCTTTTGTGGAAAAGGTGCCGTGCTTGACATGAATTAATTCAACGGAAATGGTTTTGGGTGGTAACATTAATTAGTTTGATTTATTAATTCATGAATAGGACAATGAAATAGAATCCTGTGGTTTCCACAGGTAGTACTGTTAACATTTGGTTCAATACTCCCAAGAAAGTATGGGCGTTTTTTAAAAATTCATATATACAGTAAAAGGTAAATGTAAAAGTTCCCCTCGTGCCTGTGCTAGTCGTTCCCGACTCTAGGGGGCAGTGCTTATCTCCGTTGCTTTTTTGCAGGTATAAGATTTTTATTTTCTCCCCCATAAAGTAAAACAATATATAGTTATAAACACAAGAACAATGCTTAAAATCAATCATATATAAACTTTTCTTTTCTTATTACTCCCTCAATGGGGGCTCTTATAGAATAGAATAGAATAGAATTTTTATTGGCCAAGTGTGATTGGACACACAAGGAATTTGTCTTGGTGCATATGCTCTCAACGTACATAAAATAAAATATACATTTGTCAAGAATCATGTGGTACAACACTTAATGATTGTCATAGGGGTCAAATAAGCCATGAAGAAGCAATATTAATAAAAATCTTAGGATATAAGCAACAAGTTACAGTCATACAGTCAACATGGGAGGAAATGGGTGAAAGGAATGATGAGAAAAACTAGTAGAATAGAAGTGCAGATTTAATAGAAAGTCTGACAGTGTTGCGGGAATTATTTGTTTAGTAGAGTGATGGCGTTTGGAAAAAACCTGTTCTTGTGTCTAGTTGTCTTGGTGTGCAGTGCTCTGTAGCGACGTTTTGAGGGTAGGAGTTGAAACAATTTGTGTCCAGGATGTGAGGGGTCAGTAAATATTTTACCCGCCCTCTTTTTGACTCGTGCAGTCTACAGGTCCTCAATGGAAGGCAGGTTGGCAGCAATTGTTTTTTCTGCAGTTCTGATTCTCCTCTGAAGTCTGTGTCGGTCCTGTTGGGTTGCAGCACCAATCTAAATCTAAAATTTTCTATTAATTTTATACATTATCAATTCTTAAAAATCTAAATAATTTTCCCCTCACCATCTTACTATAAAATGCAAAGAATAATAAAATCTCTTTTATCTAAATTTTAATATTGTATCATATGGCTAATTTAAAAATTCTATAGGTTAGCCATCGCTGGTATAGGGTCTTCTGGCTTTGATGGGGGGCTGGAGTCGATGACCTACAAGATTAACTCTGTTAACCTGTTAATCTGTACAGTAAGGTTTGAATCTGTTGGTTGTCAATCTGATTGCTAAATTTAACAAAAACAAAACCAAATCTTGCAAATGTGCTTCAAAATACTAGAGCATTAATACATTTGAATGTGAACCAAACAAACATTGATTAATTTTTCTCTTCCTACACAATGTCTGGTGAGTATAAAACTTACTCAAACCCAACCTTGTGGCATTCATTTGTTTTGTTGTTGTTTGGGTTGTTTATTTGCTGGATGGATTTCAAATGAAAATAGAGATTTTTGCATCTATTAAGGCTTTTATGTAAATGTCAGCGGGACCACAATTGGTTTTTTTCCCAGCCTCACGTCCTAATTCCTTACTTCTTACAAACTCGCAGTCATCGGCTGCCAGTTGAAAAGAAAGCTCCATCCATCATCATGGTGGACGCTGATATTGGAACGCGTCTACCAAATTACATTTCTTAGTCTTTAAAGCACTTTCTCTTGTTTTCGCCTTTAATAAAAAGAACAAACACCAACAGAATGAAGCAACAGACACAGAAAAGCCAAACACTAAGAACAAACATGTTTTGACTGAGCAAAATTCTAAATGTTTCTCAGGAGCTTAATTACATATGCATTTTTCTGGTTTAAGGAAAGACATTCCTATCTAAAGCTCTTTAAAAAAACAAGAAAAAAAAACAAGATAAGAATGTTGCTATAAAAAGAAACCTTTAGAAGACAATGATGCTTATATTAGTAATGTCCCAAAATGCTTCTCTGTAGTCATAATAAATATTGGTTTGATTTAATAAGGGCCAGACCAATCAGATCTGAAGTTTAGCTTCCTGTTAAGGTCCCAATGATAACTACCATGCTAACCATCAAAGGGGAATGTTGGTGCTCAAAGGACGTGCGGGGTTAAGGGAAAGGATGAAGTTTGACTAGGGAGCTACCATGTGGTCCAGGTTGCCATAGCAACCATTAGCCCTGGTGGTGGCAGCTCGAGTTATCTATTTGGAGATGCCTTCTCTCCTAGCCTTTCCTTTGAAGGCTCCAGAATTTGGCAAATCAATTAAGGTGATGGTGGAGGGGGGGGGAAACGGCTGCAGAAAATAGAAATTGCTTGAAAAGAGACTGCACGCATACATAGAGAGAGGGAGAGAAAGAGAGAGAACGAGAGAGGGTGAGAAAGAGAGAAAGGGAGAACGAGAGAGAGGGGGAGAGAGAATGAAAGAGAGAGAGAGAAAGAGAGGGAGAGAGAAAGAGAAAGGCAGAAAGAGAGAATGAGAGAGAGAAGGAAAGAGAGAGAGAAAGAGAGAGGGAGAGAAGGAAAGAGAGAGAGTGAAAGAAAGAGAGAGAGAAAGAAAGAGAAAGGGAGAAAAAGAGAATGGGAGAGAGAAGGAAAGAGAGAGAGAAAGAGAGAGGGAGAGGGAGAGAAGGAAAGAGAGAGACAATGAGAGAGAGAGAGAAAGAGAAAGGGAGAGAGAGAACAAGAGGGTAAGAGAAGGAAAGAGAGAGAGAAAGAGAAAGAGAGAGAAAGGGAGAGAGAGGAAGAGAGAGAGGAAGAGAGAAAGAGAATGAAAAAGAAAGAAAGAGAGAGAGAAGGAAAGAGAGAGAGAAAGAGAGAACGAGAGAGAGAGATGGAAAGAGAGAGAGAAAGTGAGAGGGAGAGAAAGAGAGAGGGAGAGAAAGAGAGAGGGAGAGAAAGAAAGAGGGAGAGAGAGAAAGAGAGAGAGAGAAGGAGAGAGAGGGAAAGAAAGAGAGAGGGAGAGAGAGAGAGATTCGCACAGAGCCATGCCTCTAATTTTTTTTAAGAAAACAAATCATCATCATCTTTAAAGCGTACCCCAAATGCACTTTGGAGATTTAAAATAGCTCGAGTATAATTCTGCACAATCGCTTACAAGGAGCTTTCCAAGCACGAGGCTTCCTCCCCTTCCCTGCTGATGCTCTCGGAGAAAACGCCAGCATCAACGCAGAAGACGAGGGGTCCGTGCTTTCACGCAACCTCCACCCCCCTTCCTCCTATATTTTTCCCCCCTTTTCACTCCTGGAGGTTTGTTTATATGACTAATTATGTGACTGTTTCCTTGACAACTCAAATGTGCGCGAATTCGGTGAGGGAGGGATTTGGTTTGGGGTTTTGGAAGCTCTACCAAAGGAGGTTCCTTCTTAATTTGAAAGGATGGACAGCTTTAAAATAGGTTTTAAGGGGCAGCCAAACAAGGAGAGCACTGGTGGCGCAGTGGTTAGAGTGCAGTACTGCAGGCCACTTCTGCTGACTGCCAGCTGCTTGCAATTTGGCAGTTCGAGTCTTATCAGGCTCGAGGTTGACTCAGCCTTCCATCCTTTTGAGGTGGGTCAAATGAGGACCCTAAATTCGAGGGGTGTAAAAGCACTTTGAAGTGGTATACAAAGTCTTAGGGCTCTTTCTATTTTATTAACAACTTCATCAACCTTTTCAAAGGGACTTGGATTGGTCTAGACTGGTCTAGGTTAGTCCTGGACTGGACTATATTTAAAGTCCCCCTATTGTTTCTAACAAGATGCTCTGTAAAACTGCTTAGAGTGGGCTGTAAAGCACTGTGAAGCGGTATATAAGTCTAAGCTACTCCAGGTCCCCGGAGAGGGGTGGCATACAAGTCTAATTAATAATAATAATAATAATAATAATAATAATAATAATAATAATAATAATAATAAAAATAGTGTTGGGCGAACCCAACGGTGTTTGGGTTCGGCAAGTTCAGCCGAATTTTACGCAAAATTCGGCCGAACCCGAACCGAACCCGAACTCAAACCTGAATGGGGAATCCCTCCCATGAAGAGATTCCGGGGGCGGAGCTTTGACATCACCGACAGGTTGCTAAGGACGCCACGGTGATCACTTCCTGGATTCCATGGAATCCAGGAAGTGATCACCTTGGCATCCTTAGCAACCTGCCGGTGACGTCAAAGCTCCGAACGCCAAACACGACCCCGAACTTTGCCCGAACTTTGGAAAAAATTCAGATTCGTGTTCGGCGTACTGAACACTGTAAAATTTGGTACAGACCCAAATTGTGTGGGTTCAGTTCACCCATCACTAATAATAAATGTTAGTGTTATTGCTATTTTCAGAGGGGCCTTTTCAATTGTGAAAACAGAAGAGTTTTGTCCTACAGTCAACAATGCTGCTGCCAGGTTTCACCCTACTGTATATTATATACTGCTCCAAAAATAAATAAATAAAGGGAACCCTCAAAGAACCCATCCTAGATCTGAATGAATGAAATATATTCTCATTGAATCCTTTGTTCTGTACAAAGTTGAATGTGCACAACAGCAGGTGAAATTGATTGTCAATCAGTGCTGCTTCCTAAGTGGACAGTTTGATGTTTGATTTACTTGGAGTTATATTGTGTGGCTTAAGTGTTCCCTTTATTTTTTTTTATCTTTTTTTGAGCAGTGTATAATAATGAGCACAACCAGGGTAGCAATATAGAGCTAGCTGGATGCCCTCAAATTAGTCTCCATTCCTAGAAAATTATTGATTAACTTGAATAGCATGATCGGTCTCTAGTAATTTATAAGCCTTCTAAAGATCTTCTAAAAATTTCCTTAATTCTGTATCGCCATTATCTGCTCCTCTATTTTACCCAACTTCAACCAACATATTTGGTTTTTTTTCTGGTCTTGAATCAATACACTTCAAGATCAAGACATCTTTGTTAAAATTATGGGCTGTAATCTATGATGCTGGTCCACTAATATAAATGCCTAAAAGGAGCAAGCGGGGTGATTTTGGGTGAATCATTCTTTCTTGGTATTCAATTGTACTACAAACATCCTAGGGGGTGAGGAGAGAGAGAGGGAGAGAGAGACTCAAACAGAGCCATTCCTATAATGGAAGAGCCATTAGAGAAAGGGGGAAGGGAGGGAGGGAGGGAAGGAGAAGAAGAGAAGGAGGAAAAGGAAAAAGAGGAGGAAGAGGAAAAGAGAGGTGGGGGAGGAAGAGGAGGAGGACGAGAGGAGGAAGAAGAGGAGGAAGAAGTTAAAGAGGAGGAAGAGAGTGAGGAAAAGGACAAAGAGGAGGAGGATGAAGAGAAGAAGGAAAAGGAAAAAAGAGCATGAAGAGGAGAAGGAGAAGAGGGGGAGGAAGAGGAGGAGAGGGAAAGGAGGAGAAAGAGGAGGAAAAAATAGTTAAAGAGGAGGAAGAGAATGAGAAAGAGGAGGATGAAGAGAAGGAGGAAAAGGAAAAAGGATGAAGAGGAGAAGGAGAGGAGGGGGAGTAGGAAGGAGGAAGAGGAGGAGAAGAAGAGGGAAAGGAGGAAGAAGAAGAAGATGAAGAGGAGGAAGAGGAGGAGAAGAGGAAGAAGAAGACAAGGAAGAGACGGAAGAGAGTGAGAACAGGAGAAAGGAGGAGGAGGAGGAGGCCAAGGAGAAAAAGAAAGAGATGGAGATGGAGAAGGAGAAAGAAAAGGAGAAAGAAAAAGAGGAGAATGGATTGGGATAATCAGCTATCTAGTCCAGTATTCTGTCTCACATTCTGGCCAACTGGGTGCATTTGATGTCAACTGAAAGAGTTTATTATGTTTGGCCCGCAGGAAGGATGGCCACAATGCTAGTTTGTAATATCGACGGTCTGCCATGCGAAAGGCCAGAGTCAGGTTTTCATTTATTTAATAAAATATTCATCAGCCTCCCCACTATCCTCAGCTGGGAGGGACATCCATAAAACGCAGAAGACGAAGCCCTGGCATCCAATAACAATAAACCTTTCTCCCAAAAAAAATTGGAATGGTCTCCCTAATGCAATAATAGAAGAGGGATGGACTTTGAAAAAGGACATTTGGGCAGAGGTAGGCTGGAGGGAAATCAAGGTGTTCATTTACTTCCAATTGCAGGAACAGTGACACCAGGATGGTATCCAAGGGAAGCTCGATCCAAGCCCAGGATGTCATGAAAACCTTCTCCTGGTTTTCTCTTCCAACATCCCAATTACAGTGGTACCTCTACCTAAGAACGCCTCTAGTTACGAACTTTTCTAGATAAGAACCAGAAGATAGAGATAGATAGATAGATAGATAGATAGATAGATAGATAGATGATAGGTAGGTAGGTAGGTAGGTAGATAGATAGATAGATAGATAGATAGATAGATAGATGATAAGTAGGTAGGTAAGTAGGTAGGTAGGTAGGTAGAAGATAGATAGATAGATAGATAGATAGATAGATAGATAGATGATAGGTAGGTAGGTAGGTAGATAAATAGATAGGTAGGTAGATGATAGACAGACAGACAGATAGATGATAGGTAGGTAGGTAGGTAGGTAGGTAGATAGATAGGTAGATAGATAGATAGATAGATAGATGATAGGTAGGTAGATAGATAGATAGATAGATAGATAGATAGATAGATAGATGATAAGTAGGTAGGTAGATAGGTAGGTAGGTAGGTAGGTAGAAGATAGATAGATAGATAAATAGATGATAGGTAGGTAGGTAGGTAGATAAATAGATAGATAGGTAGGTAGATGATAGACAGACAGACAGATAGATGATAGGTAGGTAGGTAGGTAGGTAGGTAGATAGACAGACAGACAGACAGACAGACAAAAGATAGATAGAGAGAAGGTGGGGAGAGAGAGGTAGGTAGGTAGATGATGATGATGATGATGATGATGATGATGATCATCATCATCATCATTAATTGGATTTGTATCCCACTCCTCTCTGAGGACTCCAAGGATAATACATGCATACATACGTAGACACACACACACACACACACACACACGCGCAAACAAACAAACAAACACGGAGCTGGGTCCAGGAGATTGTCAACGCCTCCTTGGGGAGGGGGTCCTTTCCGCCACTTTATAAGGAGGCGGTTGTGTGCCCCCTCCTCAAGAAGCCTTCCCTGGACCCAGCCGTGCTTAATAACTACCGTCCAGTCTCCAACCTTCCCTTCATGGGGAAGGTTGTCGAGAAGGTGGTGGCACTTCAACTCCAGCGGTCCTTGGATGAAGCCGATTATCTAGGTCCTCAGCAGTCTGGATTCAGGCCCGGCTACAGCACGGAAACTGCTTTGGTCGCGTTGATGGATGATCTCTGGCGGGGGCTTGTCCTCTGTCCTGGTGCTCCTTGACCTCTCAGCGGCTTTCGATACCATCGACCATGGTATCCTTCTGCGCCGGCTGGAGGGGTTGGGAGTGGGAGGCACTGTTCTTCAGTGGTTCTCCTCCTACCTCTCCGGTCGGTCGCAGTCGGTGTTAGTGGGGGGTAAGAGGTCGACCCCGAGGTTTCTCCCTTGTGGGGTGCCTCAGGGGTCGGTCCTCTCCCCCCTGCTATTTAATATCTACATGAAACCGCTGGGTGAGATCATCCAAGGGCATGGGGTGAGGTATCATCAATATGCCGATGATACCCAGTTGTACATCTCCACCCCATGTCCAGTCAACGAAGCAGTGGAAGTGATGTGCCAATGCCTGGAGGCTGTTGGGGCCTGGATGGGTGTCAACAAACTCAAACTCAACCCAGACAAGACGGAGTGGCTGTGGGTCTTGCCTCCCAAGGACAATTCTATCTGTCCGTCCATTACCCTGGGGGGGGAATTATTGACCCCCTCAGAGAGGGTCCGCAACTTGGGCGTCCTCCTCGATCCACAGCTCACATTAGAAAAACACCTTTCAGCTGTGGCGAGGGGGGCGTTTGCCCAGGTTCGCCTGGTGCGCCAGTTGCAGCCCTATTTGGACCGGGAGTCATTGCTCACAGTCACTCATGCCCTCATCACCTCGAGGCTCGACTACTGTAACGCTCTCTACATGGGGCTACCTTTGAAAAGTGTTCGGAAACTTCAGATCGTGCAGAATGCAGCTGCGAGAGCAATTATGGGCTTCTCCAAGTATGCCCATATCACTCCAACACTCCGCAGTCTGCATTGGCTGCCGATCAGTTTCCGGTCACAATTCAAAGTGTTGGTTATGACCTATAAAGCCCTTCAAGGCACCGGACCAGAATATCTTCGGGACCGCCTCCTGCCGCACGAATCCCAGCGACCGGTTAGGTCCCACAGAGTTGGCCTTCTCCGGGTCCCGTCGACTAAACAATGTCGTCTGGCGGGACCCAGGGGAAGAGCCTTCTCTGTGGGGGCCCCGACCCTCTGGAACCAGCTCCCCCCTGAGATTAGGATTGCCCCCATCCTCCCTGCCTTTCGTAAACTCCTTAAGACCCACCTTTGCCGTCAGGCATGGGGGAACTAAAACACCTCCCCCTTGCCCATGTTGTTTTGTTGATTGATTGACTGTGTGCCTGTGTTTTATATATACTGTTTTTATGAGATTATTAATTTAAATTGGAACTGGATGGGTGGGCATTGGATTTGGTATTGTGTACTGTACTGTTTTTTATTATTGTTGTGAGCCGCCCCAAGTTTGCGGAGAGGGGCGGCATATAAATCCAATAAACCTAAACAAACAGTGCAACAGCTTTCCTCCAGAGTTTGTGGGGGCTCCACCACTGGAGAGCCTCAAGAAAAATTTGGACAACCATTTCAGTAAATTCTGAATGCTGCACAGTTGAGCATTTCTACCATAGAAGTGTCGGAAGTCTCCTGGGAAGGAAGGCTTTTTCAACCATGGGGAGGGGGGGGGAGAGAAAGTTTAGCGATTTAGTGTATTGAGAGTATTTAGTAAGAGCTTAAATTGAAAGAACAAAACAAAGAAAGATGGAAAATCTCACATCAAGCACCGTCATGGTTGAGAAACCTGCCCGGCCGTTTAATCAGTCTGTCCCTCTGAGGACTCTGATGGTTTTCCGACGGCTCAGTTTTTTGGAAGAGTTAAAAAGTGACACCGAGTTAAATTGAAAAAGTATTTATGTTATCGATGTGAAAATCTGCAAACAATTTTGAAACACTAACACCTAAGTAAAAAGAGAGCAAGGTCATCTCTCTTGTTTTTAAAGTTATTATTACTATCACTATTTGTTGGATTTGTATGCCGCCCCTCTCCGCAGACTCGGGGCGGCTAACAACAGCAATAAACAGTATATAACAAAATCCAATACTAAAAACAGTTAAAACCCATCATACATACAGACATACCATGCATAAAATTGTAAAGGCCTAGGGGGAAGTGTATCTCAGTTCCCCCATGCCTGGTGGCAGAGGTGGGTTTTAAGCAGCTTTCAAAAGGCAAGGAGGGTGGGGGCAATTCTAATCTCTGGGGGGAGTTGGTTCCAGAGGGCTGGGGCCGCCACAGAGAAGGCTCTGGGTCCCGCCAAGCAACATTGTTTGGTTGACGGGACCCGGAGAAGACCCACTCTGTGGGACCTAACGGGTCGCTGGGATTCGTGCAGTTGTGTGTATATTCCTATAGAATAGAATAGAATAGAATAGTATAGAATGGAATGGAATGGAATGGAATGGAATAGGATAGGATAGGATAGGATAGGATAGGATAGGATAGGATTTTATTGGCCAAGTGTGATTGGACACACAAGGAATTTGTCTTGGTGCAGATCCTCTCAGTGTACATAAAAGAAAAAGAGACATTTGTCAAGAATCATGTGGTACAACACTTAATGATTGTCATAGGGGTCAAATAAGCAATGAAGAAACAATCAATATTAATAAAAGTCTTAGGATACAAGCAACAAGTTACAGTCATACAGTCCCAAGTGGGAGGAAAAGGATGATAGGAATGATGAGAAAAAACTAGCAGATTTAGTAAAAAGTAAACTCTATGTAACTTATATTTGTATATAAAATTATTATTTTTCTAATTTTAAAAAAAAGTGACACCAAGCAAGAAAAATAAGGGGAGCGGGAGGAGGAATGAGTAAGGTGGTAGTAGAATTCCAGGTTGATGGCTGAGTGATGGAACATAGTGAAGGAGTAGATCCCCAGGAGGAAGAGGGCGAATTCCTGAAGAGTAAGAGGCAACTCAGCTAAGATATTATGGGCGAGAGAAAGAGGGTGGAGAACCAGTAGAAAATCACTTATATCATGCAAGGGTCTGGATTTAAAAGAACTCACAAAACTAATCCTGGGGAATTGTCCCATTTCTGGTTTTACTGGAAATACTTTCCTGTTGTGGTTAGCTCTGGCCCAGCTCCTGCCCCAAGGACTGTGGATGTGGGGGAGACATCCACATGCTGCAGGCCTGTTTTGCCCCCGGTGGAATCTGCTGATGAAGGCTCCTCTGACCAAGAAGACATAAGTGACAGGGAGGAGGAGAGTGGGGCAGACAGCTCAGAAGGAGACCAATTATCTAGCTCCTCCTTGGATTCAGAACAAGGGTTAATGATACAGCCACGCATGCGGAGAGGGATGCATAGGCAACAACAACTGAGAGATTATTATCAAAGAAAATGAGGCCACCTGTGGTTGGGTGGGGCTGTGGTCATTAGTGAGGCTGCTACAAAGAGCAGCCTGTGGGTTTGGCCATTGTGGAGGATTATCTGATGGTTGTGTTTCATGACTGCTTTACTGACTTTGACCTTTTGTGTGCTGATTTTTCCCGCTTTGAAACTAAACCAGAGCAAAGTGTGTGTCACTTTGTGAAAGAAGAAGGACTGTGAATTGCCTCACAGCTGCAAGGTAAGTATCACAGAACTGATAAGGGACTTGTACAAATTACCAGTTTGTTTGGAGACGAGAGCTCTTTGCTCTACCAAAAGAGGGCTTGGTTTAAGTGAATTTTCATTATAAAGAACATTGTTTTGAATTTTCAAACGTGTTTGTGTGTCTGAAAGTTGTACCTGTGAATTTTTGGGAGGATTCTACCAGAGAGCCCGACAGATCACTTTCCTACTGCCAATATTGTGTCTTCTAAACATTCAGTTGCAGCAGGCCAAGGAAACTTAATTTTACGAAATAAACATGTTTTCAAACAAATCCCCATCAGGACTCAGTAGAAGCCAAGGGTGGTTTTAAATTGCTATCTTTCGCTAGCATTTTGTAACTGGGATGACCTCCAGCTGAAGATGGCAAGTTCACAATGTTAAGGAGGGTTTTTATGTCCTCCAAGGAATGAATGAACAAAGGAGCAGGGAGTGAGATGGGAGATGTATTAATGTCACCCAACAACTGCACATTTTGCTGTCAACATAAGTGTCAATCAGTGCTGATGAACCATACAACTGTCACAGAGGGGAAAAATGACTTCAAGTCATAATGTTTGGGGTAGTTGCAAATGTTAATGACTCTGTAAACCAAGGGGAAGAAAAAGGGCCACTTTACTACCAATAGTAATAACCCATTTGATTTATATAACATGCCTTTGCCCCCATCCTAATCAATATAGTAAACTCTGCACTGAACCCCTTCACAACTATATCTCAATCCCAATCGATAAATGTAAACATTACACTGAAAGATAATATCTAAAACTATCACACCTTTTTCTAGGTCTGGAAAATATTTTTCATTTTAGAAGCAGAGATAACTCAAACTGAGCCTATCACCTAGGTGTTGTTATTTTTTTAAAAAAATAATAATAATTGTGTGAGCATTCAAGCATGGATGAATACAGT
The DNA here is from genome assembly GCF_031021105.1 of Erythrolamprus reginae. Taxonomy (NCBI): domain Eukaryota; kingdom Metazoa; phylum Chordata; class Lepidosauria; order Squamata; family Dipsadidae; genus Erythrolamprus; species Erythrolamprus reginae. The sequence continues at coordinate 55,803,131 of NC_091957.1, forward strand.
CGTATAGCTCTATCAGTTTACATATGAAACATAGCAACCAAAAAGAAATATTATAAGAGGGATTAATAATATGCAACTATCTGGATTCAACTGGACTATAGTTCCCAGGAGATTTAATCAATATGAAAGCTGTTGTTATTGTTGAGGATGTTGAATAGTGATGGGCGAACCAAACTCGTACAATTTGGGTCCGTACCGAATTTTGTGGTGTTCGGTATGCCGAACACGAACCCGAAATTTTTTGAAACTTTGGGCAAAGTTCGGGGTCGGGTTCAGCGTTCGGAGCTTTGACGTCACCGGCAGGTTGCTAAGGATGCCAAGGTGATCACTTCCTGGATTCCATGGAATCCAGGAAGTGATCACCTTGGCGTCCTTAGCAACCTGCCGGTGACGTCAAAGCTCCGCCCTCGGAATCTCTCCATGGGAGAGATTCCCCAGCTCCTTCAAAGGGAGGTCTTTGTGTAAAAATAAACATTGTTATTTTTACGAAAAAGGACACCGCAGCGGCGCTGCAAGCAAAGGGCGGTCCTTTCACGTAAAAATAAACAAATAAATAAACCACGGTGTCCTTTTTTGTAAAAATAACAATGTTTATTTTTACGTGAAGACATCCCTTTGAAGGAGCTGGGGAATCCCTACCACAAAGAGATTTCGGGGGCGGAGCTTTGACGTCACCGGCAGGTTGCTAAGGACGCCAAAGTGATCACTTCCTGGATTCCATGGAATCCAGGAAGTGATCACCTTGGCATCCTTAGCAACCTACCGGTGATGTCAAAGCTCCGCCCCCAGAATCTCTTCGCGGGAGAGATTCCCCGTTCGGGTTCAAGTTCGGGTTCGGTACGGGTTCGGCTGAATTTTGCGTAAAGTTCATCCGAATTTGCCGAACCCGAACACCGTTGGGTTCGCCCATCACTAATGATGATGTTATCCATTCAGTCATATCAGACACTTGGAGATTGTGGGGACCAGATGTCTCCTTGTCTTCCTGTCTTCAGCTAATTCTTTGAGCTGTTCTACGCTCTGGCAGGTGTCAGTTTTGATGGTATACCACCATCTTTGTTCTTTGGTGGCTTCGAAAATTGGAATGGGTAGTTCACCATTCTATGGAGGCCTTAGTTTTATCCGTAAAGAGGTTCCTTCCTAGAAGAAGGGCCCAGTTTATCATATGAGCCTAGGTGGCATGTTATGAGCCTTGGTGGAGCAGTGGTTAGAGTTCAATGCTTCAAGCTGATTCTGCTGACTGCTAGCTGTAGTTCACCAGTTCAAATCTCACCAGGCTCAAGGGTGATTCAGCCTTCCATCCTTTCAAGATGGGCAAAATTCCCCTTCCTCTAAATTTCTGGGACAAATTTGTGGACTGAAAAATGATACCATCAGAACAACCTCAGATACATAGAAAATACATCAAATTTGCAGGTGACACCAAACTGGCAGGAATAGCCAACACTCCAAAAGGTATAGAAGGATCTGGACAGGCTTGAACATTGGGAGCTATCTAACAAAACCTATCCTAATATGCTCTTTTTATCGTTACTTTTTACTTATGTTTATGCCAACTACCACTATCTTATAAATTTATTTATTTATTAGATTTGTATGCCGCCCCTCTCCGTTGACAAACAAATAGAAACATAGAAACATAGAAGTCTGACGGCAGAAAAAGACCTCATGGTCCATCTAGTCTGCCCTTATACTATTTTCTGTATTTTATCATAGGATGGATATATGTTTATCCCAGGCATGTTTACATTCAGTTACTGTGGATTTATCTACCACGTCTGCTGGAAGTTTGTTCCAAGGATCTACTACTCTTTCAGTGAAATAATATTTTCTCACGTGTCTTCTGATCTTTCCCCCAACTAACTTCAGATTGTGTCCCCTTGTTCTCGGATTCACTTTCCTATTAAAAACACTTCCCTCCTGAACCTTATTTAACCCTTTGACATATTTAAATGTTTCGATCATGCCCCCCCTTTTCCTTCTGTCCTCCAGACTATACAGATTGAGTTAATGAAGTCTTTCCTATACGTTTTGTGCTTAAGACCTTCCACCATTCTTGTAGCCCGTCTTTGGATCCATTCAATTTTGTCAATATCTTTCTGTAGGTGAGGTCTCCAGAACTGAACACAGTATTATTCCAAATGTGGTCACACCAGCACTCTATATAGCGGGATCATAATCTCCCTCTTCCTGCTTGTTATACCTCTAGCTAGGCAGCCAAGCATCCTACTTGCTTTCCCTACCACCTGTCTGCACTGTTCACCCATTTTGAGACTGTCAGAAATCACTACCCCTAAATCCATTTTTTCTGACACTTTTGCTAACACAGAACTGTGTGCAATAGGGTTGATATTCCTTTTCCCCAAGTGCATTATTTTACATTTGGAAACATTAAACTGCAGTTTCCATTGCTTTGACCATTTATCTAGTAAAGCTATATCATTTACCATATTACAGACGCCTCCAGGAATATCAACCCTATTGCACACTTTAGAATCATCGGCAAATAGGCAAACCTTCCCTACCAAACCTTCCCCTATGTCACTCACAAACATATTAAAAAGAATAGGAAGTTAGGAATAGGAATAGGAACAGACCCGGTTTATGCTTAAGACCTTCCACCATTCTTGTAGCCCGTCTTTGGACCCGTTCAATTTTGTCAATATCTTTTTGTAGGTGAGGTCTCCAGAACTGGACACAGTATTATTCCAAATGTGGTCTCACCAGCGCTCTATATAGCGGGATCATAATCTCCCTCTTCCTGCTTGTTATACCTCTAGCTATGCAGCCAAGCATCCTACTTGCTTTCTCTACCACCTGACACAAATAAATGTAATGTTGTGTCTCAGTGTCACTTAGGGATGAAGTTCTTGGTCCTAATTACCTTTGGTAAGCCAGGACTACCTCTATATTAGATTAAAAGCACTGCTGATCTGAAATTCTTGTTTCTTGGAAGCAGAGCATCTCAAATCTTTTACCAAAGCAGAGCCGTGACTTTGTGAAGTTAAGGTATTTATCCCACTTACTTCAGTCTTTGATTTTAAAAAAAAAAGAGGCAAGGAGAAAAAAAACAAGGTTTGATATAAATCCAAGCCTGTTTATTGAGACAGTAGCAGGCTTCTTTAAAAATAAAGTAAAAATCTCTGACTTGAAAAGGTCAATAAGAAGATGGTGTGGTTTTTCCTCCTTCTCAATGCTAAGGGATTAAGGAACTCAAAGCCATTCAGAATTTTTAAAAGCTGCAGCTTAAAAAGACAGCTTGTCCTTCCCATTAAATGACATGCTTTTGCTCCGGAGCTAATTATGCATTTTCCTAGAAAAGACCAGCCTAATTTTAATACTTATTCTGCATTAGTGTGGCACACCTGACTGGGATTTGATGTGTTAGAAAAAGTGAAGAGAAGAGCAACAAAAATGAACAGAGAACTAGAGGCTAAAATATACGAAGAACAGTTGCAGGAACTGGGCATGGCTAGTTTAAGGAAAAGAAGGACTAGGGTAGACACGATAGCAGTCTTCCAATATCTCAGGGGTTGCCACAAAGAAGGCGTCAATCTATTCTCCAAAGCACCTGAAGGTAGAACATGAAGCAATGGGTGGAAACTAAACGAGGAGAGAAGCAAATTAGAACTAAGGAGAAATTTCCTGACTTTTAGAACAATTAACACATACAACCTGGGAGAAACCCCTCTTAGCAGTAGCGACTGCGAAAGAGACCTCGGAGTCTTGGTGGACAATCAACTAAACATGAGCCAACAATGTGCAGCAGCAGCTAAAAAAGCCAACACAACCCTTTGCTGCATCAACAGGGGAATACACTCCAAGACCAGGGAAGTCTTAATACCACTCTACTACACCCTGGTCCGACCACACCTGGAGTTCTGTATTCAGTTCTGGTCACCACACTTCAAAAGAGACATTGAAACTCTGGAGAAGGTGCAAAAAAGAGCAACCAAGATGATTAAGGGATTGGAAACCAAGTCTTACGAAGAGAGACTGAGGGAACTGGGCATGGATAGCCTAGAGAAAAGGAGGGCCAGAGCGGACATGATAGCAGTCTACAAGTATATGAGGGGATGTCACAGAGAGGAGGGGCTCACTTTATTCTTCAGGGCACCAGAGGGCCAGACAAGGAACAACGGCTGGAAGCTGACCAAGGAGAGATTCAACATGGAGATAAGGAGGAACTTCCCGACGGTCAGAGCGATCAACCAATGGAACAACCTTCTAGCGGACGTTGTAAACTCCAACACTCTGGACATTTTTAAGAGAAGATTGAACTGCCACTTGACTGGTGTACTATAGGGTTCCTGCTTGGGCAGGGGGTTGAACTCGATGGCCTTCATGGTCCCTTTCAACTCTAGCAATAAATAGATAGATAGATAGATAGATAGATAGATAGATAGATAGATAGATAGATAGATAGATAGATAGATAAAAATGATAATAATTTAAAAAAAAACAGTGGAACAACTTGCCTCCAGAAGTAGTGAATGCTCCAACATTGGAAGTTTTTAAGATGTTGGATAACCATCTGTCTGAAGTAGTGTAGGGTTTCCTGCCTAAGCAGGTGGTTGGACTAGAAGTCCTCCAAGGTCCCTTCCAATTCTGTTGTCACTGTTATTGTTCTTTCTCTTTTTCTCTCTTTCCACTGGTTGATAAAATGTGGCTGTTGTGACCCCAGAGTGCTTTTTTTCAAAAGGCAACTGGACTTCCTTCGTTTGATTCTTTCTTGGAAGAAGTTTCACCTTCTTGAAGAAGTGTGGGGTTCCTTACTACCCAATCTTTAAATGAAAGAAATATATATATTTCATGTATGTTGCATTCCTTTGCTCCTGTCAATGAGCAGCATACTGGAAATGAAATTATTGAGAATATCCTAGTATCCTAGCGTTGGAAGAGCCATCATGCACCCAGATGTAAATAAAAAGAAACTATGTGTATTTTGATGCCATCAAGGTTTGCAGTCAATCACAAACTAAAAAGGCACAAGAGGAAGAACACACACACACACCTACCCTGTCTTGTACCATTTCAATTATTTACATGGAATCAGAAATGCCGAAAGCTCATAACAAATGCCTGAGGGATGAGTTCTGGAAAGATATACGAAGAGGGAGTAACAAATAATAATAATAAAAAAAGCCCCGACTTTCTAAACAAGGGGTTTTGCTTTTAAAAGAAAAAAGAGAGGAAAGAGCTGTGAAATGAAGGGAGGAAGGATAAAATAAGATGGGGGGAGAAACAGAGTTGGAAGGAGGACCTGAATAAATCAAAAAGAACTAGATGGAAGGATAATAGAGGTTTTCGAGGGTTTTTTGAAAAGCAAATGATCGTTTTTTGAGAAAACTCCCAACACACCCACTCAGCCGAAAAAGATCATAAAAGAATTATGTTGTAAGGAGAGCAACCTACCTCCCATCATTTCTCCAGTCACCTAACAGGCCAAAGGGCAGAGATTAGGGCCCAGGGGTCAAACTCAGGGTAGTGGTTATTGCATTTATAGCAATAGCATTTATAGCATTTTTAGCAATAGCATTTAGACTTGTATACCACTTCCTAGTGCTTTTCCAGCCCACTCTGAGCGGTTTACAGAATCAGCCTCTTGCCCCCAACAATCTGGGTTCTCATTTGACCCACCTCAGAAAGATGGAAAGCTGAGTCAACCTTGAGCTGGTGGTGAGATTTGAACTGCTGAACTATGGCTAGCAGTTAGTTGAAGTAGCCTGCAGTGCTGCACTGTAACTACTGCGCCGCCAGGATGGAGAATGAGAAAATGAATAAGAGGGAGGGATGGGGGAACAGAGGGTGGGATGGAGGGATGGACAGAGGAAAGAATGGAATGGATAGGGTAGGGTAGACTAGACTATGATAGACTAGACTAGACTAGACTAGAATAGAATAGAATAGAATAGAATAGAATAGAATATGGAGTGGAATAGAACAGAGAGTAGAGTAGAGAAGAGTAGAAGAGAAGGGAAGGGAAGGGAAGAGAAGAGAGGAGAGGAGAGGAGTGGAGAGGAGAGGAGAGAAGAGAAGAGAAGAGAAGAGAAGAGAAGAGAAGAGATATTGGAATAAAGAATAGAATAGAGTAGGATAGGATAGGATAGGATAGGATAGGATAGAATAGAATATGGAGTGGAATAGAACAGAGAGTAGAGTAGAGTAGAGTAGAGAAGAGAAGAGTAGAAGAGAAGGGAAGAGAAGAGAGGAGAGGAGAGGAGTGGAGAGAAGAGAAGAGAAGAGAAAAGAAGAGAAGAGAAGAGAAGAGAAGAGAAGAGAAGAGAAGAGAAGAGATATTGGAATGAAGGATAGAATAGAATAGAGTAGAGTAGAGTAGAATAGAATAGAATAGAATATGGAGTGGAATAGAACAGAGAGTAGAGTAGAGTAGAGAAGAGTAGAAGAGAAGAGAAGGGAAGGGAAGGGAAGAGGAGAGGGGAGAGGAGAGGAGAGGAGAGATATTGGAATGAAGGATAGAATAGAGTAGAGTAGAGTAGAATAGAATAGAATAGATTAGCAGAGTTGGAAGGGACCTTGGAGGTCTTCTAGTCCAACCCCCTGCTTAGACAGGAAACCCAACACCACTTCAGACAAAGGATCATCCAACACCTTCTTAAAAACCTCCATTGTGTTGGAGGCGCATTCACAACTTCTGGAGGCAAGCTCTTCCACAAATAGCCACAACTGATTGAGATCTAGGAGTATTGAAGCTGTCATATATTTTTTTTCCCAACGGCCGAGCCATTCCTGGTCAGCTCATTACTCAACGAGACAGTCGCTAATTGTTCGTGCTGGCTAAACTATGGGGACTTTTTCGTTCCACATGAGGAAAGTGGTGGAAGGATGGCTGCCTGAGGCTGAATTCCATCTCCGTGCTACCAATCCTTCCCCCCCAATTTGTTCCGTTATGGGGGGAAATAAATTCTAGGGTGAGAAAAGTGCAATGTGTTGTTTTTTTTTAAATCGTTAGGCATTTTTCTCATTTCTACTTGGGGGGCGGTGGAAGAATCAAGCCCGTTTTGTTATGGCTCCAGGCTAGCGTTTAGAGAATTCAGGTTACTGTATTGTAGGTTATTTCCTCTAGAGGAATTCCACCGAAATTGTCTTTCGCAGCTTGTGAATATTACATCCTTCATAATTTGGCTAGGGACTTGGGCAGCTACTTAATAGAGTTGTCCAGAAGAATGCAGGAGAAGAACCGAGGGTGGAAAGATCAGAAGCAAGAGGTGCCCCTCAAATATTGTTATTAAAACAACCCCTAACCCCCAACATTTCTCCCTTAGACTCTCCACGATTGACCTCTCCAGGTTCCTAAGAGGTCAGTAAGGGGCGTACATAAGTGCACTAGAGTGCCTTTCGTCCCTTGTCCAATTGTCTTTCCTTTATCTCATATATCATATATATTTTCTTCCTTTCGTATATCTTCTCCTCTGTTTTTACATATTATCTTTATATATATATATTACTTCATGTCTATTCTCTTCCATATGTGTTGTGTATTGGACAAACAAACAAACAAACAAACCAATAAACAAATAAACAAAGATAGATAGATAGATAGATAGATAAACAAATAAATAAATAAATAAACAAATAAACAAATAAATAGATAGATAGATAAATAAACAGAAAGACAGATAGACAGATAGACAGATAGACAGACAGATAGACAGATAGGCAGATAGACAGATAGACAGACAGATAGATACATACATAAATAAAGAAATAAACAGATAGATAGATAGATAGATAGATAGATAGATAGATAGATAGATAGATAGATAGATAGATGATAGATAGATAGATAGATAGATAGATAGATAGATAGATAGATAGATAGATAAAAACCAATGCAATCTCACACTACTTATCAGAGCTTATAAAACTTTCGCCAACACCCATCCTAGAATACAGCTCATCTGTTTGGAACCCAGACCTCAATTCTGACATTAACACCCTCGAAAATGTCCAGAGATACTTCACCAGAAGAGCCCTTCACTCCTCTACCCGAAACAGAACACCCTACGAAACTAGACTTACAATCCTGGGTCTAGAAAGCTTAGAACTAAGACGTCTCAAATATGATCTAAATATTGCCCACAAGATCATATGCTGCAACGTCCTGCCTGTCAAAGACTACTTCAGCTTCAGCCACAACAACACATGAGCCCACAACACATTCAAGATTAATATTAACTGCTCCAAACTTGACTGTAAAAAAATACAACTTTAGTAATCGAGTTGTCGAAGTGTGGAACTTTGTCATTACCGGACTCTGTAGTATCATCCCCTAACCCCCAATATTTTACCCTTAGACTATCCACGGTTGACCTCACCAAGTTCCTAAGAGGTCAGTAAGGGGCATACATAAGAGCACTAGAGTGCCTTCCGTTCCCTATCCTATAGTCTCTCCTATATCTAGAAACATAGAAACATAGAAGATTGACGGCAGAAAAAGACCTCACGGTCCAGCTAGTCTGCCCTTATACTATTTCCTGTATTTTATCTAAAGATGGATCTATGTTTATCCCAGGCATGTTTCAATTCAGTGACTGTGGATTTACCGACCACATTTGCTGGAAGTTTGTTCCAAGCATCTACTACTCTTTCAGTAAAATAATATTTTCTCACATTACTTCTAATCTTTTCCCCAAAATATATCTCCTATATCTTCTCTTCTTATCCCTATATCCTTTTCTGCTATTCTCTCATAGTTATATTTTACTCCTTTATTTTCTCCTCTATTCCCCCTTTAATGCATTCTACCTGATTATATTCTCTATAAACCCTCATTGTGTATTATTGTGCATTGGACAAAAGAAATAAATAAAATATTTTTTTTTAATGAAGGCCTACTTCCCTTAAGATTAAGGAGGTTTACCATCGCTTACTTTATAGGACGTCAAAACCAACCAAACAAACAAACAAACAAACAGAAAACAACTTTGTCATACTCCCATATCTAACCAAGGAGAATTCTGGGAGTTGAAGTCCACAAGACTTAAAGTTGCCAAGTTTGAAGACCTCTGATCTCCTGGTTCTGTTGATGTTCCAAGTTCTGGATTTCAGAAGTGAGGTTTTCAGCCTGCTTGAGCCAGTATAAAAAGGCATGGCCTAAAAATAGTAATGAGAAGAAATGCCCCCGGAGCAGGGGGACGCTGCGGGCGGCTCTACAGAGCCCCGAACTTCCGGGTTCCGAAAAACCCGGAAGTTCGGCTTTTGGCAGCGTGCCAGGTCGGCGCGCCGCCTGCTGGTCGCTGGGGGAGGTCCTGGATCGCCCTATTTAAGGGTGATCCGAACAGGACCTCCCCCTTGCTTTTATTGCTGCTGAAGCGAACACCCGCCCACCCTCCGCTATTAACAGTGTGTCCTAAGGAGGTCGCCTCGGGGCCGAATAGGAATAGGAATCACCGGATCCAATTTCCCACGGGGATTGGAGGGTGAACTCCTCCCACATGACGAAGGGGTGTGGCTTGGATCAAGGTGAAGGTGGCTACCTTCACCTGGTTCAGCAAGGAGTTTTTGCCCAATGTTGCCAAGGAAGTTTCTGGTAGGAATTTCCGCCCCGTTAGTTTTGGCCTCTGCAGGTCCTTAGTTATGTTGAATTTAAACATTTAAATTTACGTATTTAAAGTTATTTATTTTTATTTATTTATTACTTAGATTTGTATGCCGCCCCTCTCCGAAGACTCGGGGTGGCTCACAACACGTGGAAACAAATCATAAATAATCTAAATTTAAAATTTTAAAGATTTAAAAAGACCCCATATACTAACAGACATAGACACAAGCATACCATATATAAATTAAACATGCCCAGGGGAAGATGTTTCAGTTCCCCCATGCCTGACGACAAAGGTGCGTTTTAAGGAGTTTACGGAGTTTTAAGGAGTTTAAGGAGTTATGTTATTTAAATTTATGTTAATTTAATAAAATGACCCTTATTTAATCCACAATATGTCTCAGCGTCTTTACTCCACTTCCGGGGCAATGCACAATTTTTATGTTGATTTCCCTCCCTTTGTTTTTCTCCTTGTTCTGTCAATTTTTTAAAAAAATCTAGGTATTGCTACAAAATCTTGCTCAAGTGCATTCTAACACGCTACCCTTCACCGTTTGCTGTTCTCCTCCATCTTATCACCCTTTCTGGAAATAGGATTGGAGAAAGAAAACTTAATTGAAGAGGGGAAGTGAGGATCTAACCAGCGCACTGTGTATAAAATCAATTTCAACCAGTAATGAGGTAAGCAGTGGTATCTCTCCACTTCAAGCTGTAATTAAATCAAGAGTTGTGTTTGTCGAGCTATTTTTGAAACTGTCACACACTTCAGAAATCAGAGATGCTACAGCCCAAGATTACTAAACATGAAGCAGCAGCAGCTTCGGTACACATCAGCCGTAACACCTGGCTGGGTGGATGATGCATAAACCCAGTGAGATTACTGGTTGGCTTTGCCTCTTCACTACAGGGACCCACAACTGAGCTAGCGGAACCTGTCAATATCAGCTGAAATGTCTGGGATGAGTAACACCATAAAGCCCAGGGGTGACATTCCAGATGTTGATGAGGTACCGTTCCCATTAATCTTAGACAATGTAGCGCCTAAGACTGAGAATTGATTGGCGGGGTAAATGGTATTCTCAACGCCATCTTGAGTAACCCAAGAGGCCATCGGAGCTTCTGGTTTTTCTTTGAAGACATTTCACTTCTCATCGGTGAAGAGCTGCGAAAAATTGTATTACTACACTGTGGGTGTGGCTTATTTTGCGGGTGCGGCTTGCCGGCCATGTGACCAGGTGGGAGTGGCTTGATGATCACATGAGCAGACGTGGCTTAAACGTCATGTGACTGGCTTAAAGGTAGCCAACTTGACATCACTCACATCAAGGGTTAGGGTGCCTGACCTCTCCTCGCCTCAAAGAGAGATAATTTCCCTCTCTATTTACTATGACTGAACATCCAAAATATAGTATTTAATTCTATGTGAGTATGCTATATGTGTACATACATATTACATACAGGCACACAAAAATATACATGATCTACTATGTGTTCTGCCGGGCTCTCTGATAGGATCCTCCCGAAAATTCAAGGGTACAAATATCAGATACACACACGTTTGAAAATTTCAAACAATGTTCTTTATCACAAAAGTCAAAATAAACTAAGCACTCTTTTTGTATTGCAAAGAGCACTCTTCCCAAAACAACTTGGTAGTCTGTGCAGTTTCCCTTAAGCAATCATTAAGTACTTAGCTAGCAGCTGTGAAGAAACTTCACACCCCTTCTTCTTCCAATGAAGGGAGACACACACACACGCTGCTCTGCTTTGGTTTCAAAGGCATGAAAAAGCAACAAAGTCCAGCAACACAAGATTCCTAACGAACTGTGATCAGATATTCTTCCACAATGGCCAAACCCACATGCTGCTATTTATAGCAGCAGCCCTAATTACTGGAGCCCCACCCAAACACAGGTGGCCTCCCTTATTTCCTGTAATATGTTCTTACTTGGTCTCTTCTACGCATAATTCTGCGCTTGCGTGGGTCCAAGACGTCTTCATCCGAATCAATGGAAGATAAGGAGATTGACTGCCTGGGCTGTGTGCCAAGCCCTCCTCTGCCAAGTCACTCCCACCTTCTTCTTCGTCCGAGGAAACTAAACTCTGAACTGACTCTGTTGGCAATAACACAGGCCTGTGACGTGTTGAATTTTCCCCTGCATCCACCTCCCCATTCCCTGGGGCAGGAGCTGGGCCAGAGCCAACCACAACACCATGTAAACTGTATGTGTATGTACACACACAAATACACACACAGCTCTTCTAAAATTATACATGTTCAACCTCATTTACTGCGATAGGAAAAACACCCCAAGAGCCCAGAAGGGGAAAAAAGTTTCCATCCATTATTCTTTGTCTGGCCTTCAGATGCCTTGGAAAATGACCCCCTCCTCTTTGTGGCAGCCCCTCAAATATCGGAAGACTGCTATGAAGACTGCTAAGACTGACAATGAACTCAATCTGTGTAGTCTGGAGGACAGAAGGAAAAGGGGGGACATGATTGAAACGTTTAAATACGTTAAAGGGTTAAATAAGGTCCAGGAGGGAAGTGTTTTTAATAGGAAAGTGAATACAAGAACAAGGGGACACAATCTGAGGTTATTTGGGGGAAAGATCAAAAGCAACATGAGAAAATATTATTTTACTGAAAGAGCAGTAGATCCTTGGAACAAACTTCCAGCAGACGTGGTAGATAAATCCACAGGAACTGAATTTAAACATGCCTGGGATAAACATATATCCATTGTAAGATAAAATACAGAAAATAGTATAAGGGCAGACTAGATGGATCATGAGGTCTTTTTCTGCCGTCAGTCTTCTATGTTTCTATCATGTCTCCCTGGTCTTTCTTTTCATTAAACTAGCCATGCCCAGTTCCTGCAACCGTTCTTCATATGTTTTAGCCTCCAGTCCCCTCATCTTCCTGGTTGCTCTCCTCTGCACACTTTCTAGAGTCTCAACATCTTTTTGTAGTGTGGTGACCAAATCAAACTTCTGTGAAATCAAACTGTCCACTTAGGAAGCAACATTGATTGACCATCAATTTCACCGGCTGTTGTGCACATTCAACATTGCACAGAACAAAGTCTTCAATGAGAATATTTCATTCATTCATTGGACCAGAGTACCTCCAGAACCGCCTGCTACCGCACGAATCCCAACGACCAATAAGGTCCTACAGAGTTGGCCTTCTCCGGGTCCCGTCAACTAAACAATGTCGGTTGGCGGGTCCCAGGGGAAGAGCCTTCTCTGTGGCGGCCCCGGCCCTCTGGAATCAACTCCCCCCGGATATTAGAATTGCCCCACCCTCCCTGTTTTCATAAACTACTCAAGACTCACTTATACCGCCAGGCATGGGGGAGTTGAGACACCTTTCCCCCAGGCTCTTTTATACTTTGTTTTAGGTTTGGTATGAATGTGTTGTTTGGGGTTTTTTTAAATAATGATAGGGTTTTATATGTTTTTTAATATTAGATTTGTTCTACTATAATATTGTTTTTATTATTGCTGTGAGCCGCCCCGAGTCTTCGGAGAGGGGCGGCATACAAATCTAATAAATTATTATTATTAATTATTATTATTATTATTATTCAGATCTAGGATGTGTTCGTAGAGTGTTCCCTTTATTTTATATTTTTTGAGCAGTATATTTTCCAAAGCCCCCAAAAGCAGGACAAGAAACAATGGATGGAAACTAATCCAGGAGAGACACAACTTAGAACTCAGGAGACATTTCCTAAAGGTCAGAACAATCAACCAATGGAAGACCTTCCATGCAGAGGTCATGAGTGTTTTATCACTGGAGGTTTTCTACCTAGAATCCAATTGTGCTCCTGTTTAAATTTTGATGGATTTAAACTATTTTTTTTAAAAAATAAGGCCGCTTTATCCTGCTTGCAGCTTTTTACCATTTCTATAACACTTGACAATAAACCTTAATTAAAATTTGGAAGAGTAAGGAAAGGGTGGGGAAGCACAAACACATTATACTTTTTAATGGGAGAATATTTGAATGTTAAAAAAAAATATTGACATTTTTAATCGGTTTTATAACCGGAAACTACTGGAGATTATTAATTGCATGCTTTTGTGCTGTTGTCTTGCCAGGGTTGTGTACCAAACTGGTTGAAATACGTTGAGTCTCCGAGAGAAATTGATATTTCAATGTAAATATAATCTTCATTAGACTCCCTTTGGCTGAATTCATTTTTCATCAAAACCCTATTAAATTATTTGATTAATTTCCACTGTCCATTAATATTAATGCTAGTGGAAAACCATAAAAACAGCAATTAAAACCCAAACTATTAATACGATTAAAATCTATTGAAATGCCACATACTTTGGAATGCACTTGGATAAAATAGAAGTGTAGGAGAACGTATACTGTATTTTCATTGATGTAAATCCACGATCCGGCTATGGGCTTAAGTATGTCAGCAGCTTTTAAATCACTGATCCAAAACTCAGGCATTTAAAATGAATTAGAGGAAAACGTTATCTGCTACAACCTGAATTTACTTGCATAGTAATAAAAATCTCCAACAAGTATTTATAAAGCTTAAAAAAATAAATGCAAGATACTCATTGTTCTGGTTTCTGGTAGAAATTTAGCAATTACAAATAACTCTTATTAAATGCATTATTTCATGAATAAAGAAACTCCATTTATTTCTCTGCTCTTCTGGAATTCAAACACATTTCATACAGGCACTTATCTGTTGGTCTGTTATCTCCCTTAACTGCATTTCTCACATTCCTTCTTCTCCACTTAACAAGATTTATTTTCCTAACAGCATGATTTCTAAAACAGCAGCCCTGACTGTTAATCAACACAGAATACTTTGGCTTACTTGGGAGTGGCAAGAAAAACTTCAATTTTTCTCTTCGGCAACGTTGAAACTCCACCCTTCTTCCCGCTGGCCCCATAACGTGCCAAATACATCACTACAGTATTTAACCCATTCCTCTCCTTACTATCTTCTTCCAGACACCTGTTCTCTACGTTTTTGGCCCCTTCTGAATTTAGGGTTAACCCAGCGAGCGTCTGATTCTCCCTCGCTAGATCCTGAACTCATAGCCCCATCCTGTGGCTGGCCTCCCACCTGTTCTACTACCTGTAACCCCGGGCCCCCCACTAATTCATAAACACTATCCGAATCCGAGTCCTCAATATTTTCATTATCCTCCAACTGACCAGGAGTATGTACATACTTTCCAAAGGAAGGTGGAAATTTCTTTATAACAAGCCTACGGTAAACCAAATTTTAATGCAGAAGGTAGAATTGGGGCTCTAAGCAAAATAAGTGGAAATATCCATTTCTTTTCCTTCTTCTACACACATTTTTCCCCCAGTTGGTTTCTCGTCCTATTTTGCAAAACAAATATGGCAAATGGGCAGGCACAACAAAAAATTACAATGACACTCGGATTCCTAGCTGATCACTTTTTATCATAGAAGGCTTCCTGGTGCAGTTTTATTGTCAGGATATTTGGCAATTCCAGCTAGTTAGTTAGTTAGTTAGTTAGTTAGTTAGTTAGTTAGTTAGTTAGTTAGATAGATAGATAGATAGATGATAGATAGATAGATAGATAGATAGATAGATAGATAGATAGATAGTTAGATAGTTAGATAGATAGATAGTTAGATAGTTAGATAGTTAGATAGTTAGATAGTTATTTTGTCAAGCACATATTGGTGGTATGCAAAGATATAATAATATTTATATATATGATACTAGTAAGAGTGAAAAATTAGGACAGGGGATGGAAGGCACGCTGGTGCACTTATGCACACCCCTTACTGACCTCTTAGGAATAGGAGAGGTCAACAGTGGATAGTCCAAGGGTAAAGTTTTGGGGCTTAGGTGATGATACTACAGAGTCAGGTAGTGAGTTCCATGCATCAACTACTCGGTTACTAAAGTCGTATTTCCTGCAGTCGAGTTTAGAGCGGTTTACTTTGAGTTTGTATCTGTTGTGTGCTCGTGTGTTGTTGTGGTTGAAGCTGAAGTAGTCGTCGACAAGAAGGATGTTGAAGGATTTCCTGCCTACACATAGGGTTGGACTAGAAGACCTCAAAGGTCCCTTCCATTTCTGTTGTTGTTGTTGTTGTTGTTGTTGTTGTTATTATTATTATTATTATTATTATTATTATTATTATTATTATTATTATTATTATCTCTCTCTTTTTCTCCATCTCTATTATCTATCATCTCTCCCCCTCTCTCTCATCACTTTCCAGCTCTATCATCTCTCTATCTCTCTCTCTCTCTCTCCCTCCCTCCCTCCCTATCTATCATCCCATCCCCCTTGCTGAACATCAAATTGAAATCCAATCAAAAAGAAACAATCAATACAGCAATATATTAACTAGGCAATCAAACAATGAAAATTCCCATTCCTATGATAGACATCAAAGCTGAAGAATGCTAATGTTTCAGTTTATGTATTAGCCCAGTAAATGAGATAGAAACAATTTGCTTAAACGGAGAAACAAATATACCACTTAAAAATTCCCAATCTGAGTATTTTATAGCTGTAAATTTGCTGTCTTAATCTCTCTTTCTCTCT